>NC_143216.1:6423211-6729079 GCF_030267445.1 Bombyx mandarina
CTTCGGATGTTAGACGCATAACTATTGCGCGGCAGAACTCGGCAGAATGGTAGTCCATATATGTATGTACGTCAGGGCACAGAATAAGCCAACACCAGTAATTACGTAATGTAAAAGAATTTATTAGCCGGAGAACCGATTACCGCTAGAGTAAGCGTATTCTTGAGTGGAGACTGCGATTGGCAAACGTAGTGCAAGACCCCTCAGACTCGGTGGAGTGACGATCTATGTAGGGTAGCTGGCAAAAGCTGGATGACAGAATCGTGCTCAGTGCAAGCAATTGAAGAGACCTATGTCCAACAGTTGGCTGCTATAAGCTGATGATGATGATGAAAAGAATTTAAATATTATAGAAAAACATCCACTATTCACGCTCATAAAAATACATCATTGTGAATTAAAATTTCAAGGCATTTTATCTAAGATTGGCAGGCGAGCTCTTGGTCCACCTGATACAAAGCTGTTATCAAAGCCCCATTGAATTTACCTCCATTGGAACACGGATTTGTTTCTTCATATAAGAACAATAAAAAATAAAAGCCTAAAACGTATTTAAAAATCACTAATAGAAAAATAAAATACCCACTATAGCTCTCGAGTGAAACAGGTAATATTTAGAAATCATATTCTTTGCATTGTAAAGTGAGAACGTCTTACCTACGCAAACGCTGCGAGCGCAAGGTAAACATTTAAACAATAATTTCACTTAGTCAAAATTACATCGTAAGTGTTGTTACCGAGAATTATTATTAAGAACGAGGATTAAACGTTAGTAAGTATTATAAACGTTAGTATCCGGACGGCTATTCGATCGCGACTGGCGAACCTATAACCGTTTTGCAAGTTACGAATTTTCAGGTAAAATTATTCAGAATAAAGTCGCGTTTTCATTTGCGTGACGCGACTCAATGTTGATTCTTTTCGGGTTTCGTATAAATTTGTTTGAATATCATCGTTTCTTGTTTCGAAATTTGTTTAAAGTATACCTTTACAAGTAAACCCGCAAAATATTCAAATTTCAAGTAAAATTAGTCTAAATTTTTAATCATTTACGGTTTTAGTATGTATAATATATCATCTGTTACAATTTATGTAGGTTTAATTTTTAATCCACATTACCCTCTAATTTTAGACAATGTTTTTGTAAATCAAACTTGTATAATTTACAAAAACATTGTATTGATAAGCTGAGCAATAAGTATATACCCTACTAGCGACCCGCCCTCGCTTCGCTTCGGAAACTGTAATTTATTATTGATTTCTCCACTATTTAATGGATGTTATACATATAAACATTCCTCTTCAATCACTCTATCTTTTAAAAAAAACTGCATCGAAATCCGTTGCGTAGTTTTAAAGATTTAAGCATACATAGGGACAGACAGATATAGGGACAGAGAATGCGACTTTGTTTTATACTATGTAGTGATGACACAGACCCAATGCAAACATGCACTAACAAATTGGCTTCACGACATAGACTAGTACCTACAAACTTCAGCTCTTAAAAAGGTTTCCAAAATAAATTATAAGGTTAATTTCTATTTGTATTTGTACTATACCTTTAAGAGAGAAATAAATAAATTATTATTATTATTATCAGGAGTTTTTAAATATTCAGTTGTCACTTAGCTATCCTTCGTTAATTCTAGTTTTGAAACTTAGTGAAATTCCAAATCTAATATAATGTATTACTGTATTTACGAGTATATCGGTTTTCGTTAGTCGTTGAGGTAATTTAATAAGTACTTTTGTTGTAAAAATTATATAATTCCGTCGTTTCAAATAAACGTCGTTACAGTTTTAGTAGACACAACGACGTCATCCACAAAGCCTTGTTCGGACTAGGCGAGTATTTTAGTCGAGTACCGAGTAATTTAGTAGCTAAATGTGTCTGAGCACCAAAAATTTAGTCGAGTAGGTTAGTAAATAATTTAGTCAAGTCAATCCATTTTGTTCTATTTTTTCGGGCGAGTAGCGAGTAGTTTAGCCACTAAATTACTCGGTACTCGACTAAAATACTCGCCTAGTCCGAACAAGGCTTAAGGGTGACGATATATAATGATAAATAAATAAATATATAAACATATTTTTTGCAATGGTCGGATTCCCTCCTGACTGAACCCATATGTTATGTTATCCATCCGTCAAAGCCAAGGCAAGATCTCCGACCAAGCTGCGATTCTAATGTCTCAAAAATTAACGGGCGGTCATATCCACTTAAGAAATCTAAAATCAATAATAAAATCTCCCGATTTCCACAATGACAGGGAATTTTAACTATTCAATAGTGTTAATTTCCACGTACATACCAATTATAACGTAAACAAGTCAAGTGAAATTATTCGAAATTAGTCCAATCACAAACTAAGTTCTAGACAACCTGCACGTTCACTTCAAAGTAAACTTCACGTATGACGTACGTTATTTGAGTCGACTAAAATATGCAAATCATTAACTATTGACTGAGGAACAAATTAAAGAAAATGAAAAATTGTTCGACCTCCAAGTAGGTCACATTACTGCTGACTGTAAAATGTACAAAGCGTAAATAATAACAAGAAAATAGTGTCGGTATTATTAAATTCTTACCTTTCTTGAAAGCAAAAAGCATTAATTGATTTTTCGGTATGGAATTTATTATTGTTTTCATAATAAATTTCCTGTAATTGTAATTATTTCTGACTTAACATAAGACTTATTCGCAATAAAAATAGATCAGTCTGCGTCTAAAGTAGTGGTAATATCAACAAAACAGTAGAGTATTCACCAGAAAGCCTCATGTAGGTACAAAGGATAAATTGATTATACCTATATAATTAATTCTGACCCGCAAGGCGATGTGGTATGTTGATTGAACCATTATTGTTCCAAAAGCTATGTTGATGCCGGGTTTAATATTGAAAAGCACCATAAGATGCTTTCGTTATCCAGCTTGGTTTGGGCGGTGCCGCTGGTGTTCCGGAATACCCCGCTGAACCAGAACCAGCCTGCTGGGTATGAGCTCGATACACCCCCAACCGGTTGCTTTGCAGAAGTTCCGTAGAACTGTTGTCGTGCAGCGCGCTAGAGCGCAAGTATGTTTTGTACCACCTTTATTCATCTTCCGAGACCCAAAAATCATTGACATTAGAAAGACTATTTATGGTAAGCTGTAACCCAAATAAAAATGCAACAAAGGTGTGTGACAGTCCACCTCAACTAATAATGTTAATAACCAGAAACGCGTATGATTGCAGTCTCCACAAACTACCTCTATTATGTAGTTCTTTATATTCGATCCGCAACAAATGTGCTTACCTAAATTACCTAAATTACATATTTGTTACTCTTACTTTCTAGCACTTAATTACTAGTCTCAATCTACAACAGTGGTCATATAGGGCAGCATTCCCACAGGTAAATACCATTCTGAAATTCAAGAAAACGTTAACAACAGATATGCCGCAAAATTTTCTGTCAATTACCTAATAAAAAATATAATCTAACAAAAAAATGTACAATATAACGTATAAGACGTTCATGTTTTAGGGACATTAAAAAGAAAACATCGAAAGTCAATAACAAAGTAATATGATTAGCGAAATCAAAAGGTAAAATACGATGTCACTGCGTAGGTCCATGGCATTGCGAATTTACATAGAGCGAAATTACGTTTTGCCCCTACCTTTATTTTACGAGCTATCTCAGATATAAGTGTTATCTCACATTTTCACTATTATTTCACGTAAGTATACACTTTTGGACCGTTAATTATGGTAACAATAGTTTTGCATGTGATCATAAAATATAATGTACCCACGATTACCATATTGAGTATATTCAATTGTTAATTTCTCTTCCAAATCAAATGACAACTTTATAAACATTGAAAGTTTGTAATGTCGACAAAGGTTTAAATAAGGCGCTTCTCTCGTCCAAGGAGAGTACCAACTTGAATATCAGACAGAAAAAGGCGTAAGTATCTATGCTATTAAGTTTAAAATGTATTGATTTTTTAATCTATAATCGAGATAATCCAATCTAAAACAGATTGACTACATTATTGTTGTGCATTCCAATGGTATGTGGATACTTTGTGGCCATAAGTTCTGCATGTCATTTTTAGTAGGCATTCATGTCGTCCTGACGGTACCGGGCGCGGGGCGATCGATTGCCGCAAACACGCAGCTTTACAATCCTTGCATTCTATTATTAAATACTTCCACACAATATACTTCCATCAGACTTTATATGTTAGGTACTTAATATTCTAAAAGGCGATATTATCTTGTGTGGCGATGTAAAGGTACTTTGAAAAGTAGTTAAATACGATAACTATAAGGTTCAAGACAGCGTGTCAATTAATGTTAAAATAACTAGAAGTATGAAGAAAAAAAATGCACTGCCAATTTAAATGTTCATAATTGACAGCTCCGTGAGAATAACTCTTCCTTCAGTCGTGCTCATGTCTGATGGTCGATACCAACTCCATCAAGTTTCGTCTTCGCCATCTCCTCATAATTCTTGTGCAATCTCATCCTGTCTTCGACTATTGAATACCATCCAACAATAATTAGGTTTCAATGAAAACAGTACTGGGATACGAGTTTAGGAGAGACGCACGAATGCTTCGCGGCAGAATGGTAGGACGTAGGTAGTAATATTAAGGGCACAAAAAGTTTTGAAAGTCATTGATGTAAGAATACTTACGGCTTGACTCAATGTAATAATAGCAGTAGTTAAATGTTCGAGATTGAGTACGTGTATCTCCTATTTTGAGTATTTTCATGACAGACTTTTACACTGGTGGTAGGACCTCTTGTGAGTCCGCACGGGTAGGTACCACCACCCTATTTCTGCCGTGAAGCAGTAATGCGTTTCGGTTTGAAGGGCGGGACAGCCGTTGTAACTATACTGAGACCTTAGAACTTATATATCAAGATGGGTGGCGTATTTACGTTGTAGATGTCTATGGGCTCCAGTAACCACTTAACACCAGGTGGGCTGTGAGCTCGTCCATCCATCTAAGCAATAAATAAAATATATATATATATATATATAAATGAATTGCTGTTCGTTAGTCTCGCTAAAACTCGAGAACGGCTGGACCGATTTGGCTAATTTTGGTCTTCCACAAATAACTTATTATTATAAACAATTTATTATTTGTGGAAGTGTAGAGAAGGTTTAAAAGGTAGATAAATATGAAAGTGCTCGGAATTAAATAAAAATAACAATTTTGGCTTTCCTTTGATGTGTCCCCCGCCGGATGGAATCCTTTTGTTTGTTTTAAGTTTATTTTATACAATAGTTTAGGCCTTTTATTTATCGATTGAGGCACTACGAAGTCTGCCGGGTCAGCTAGTTATCAATAAACCACTCGCTTCCTACAGATTATAAACTGCTCTAATTAAAGTTACCATGAAAAAGAGCATGTAAAATTGGTAAAGGAAACACTGAGAGGGAAGTTAGGATTTTTTAATTATCCTTATTTTTATTAGCATCGCATAACGGGTTCGAGCTGTGAACAATAACTTGAATGCAGCAGCGATGGAACTAAAAAGAAGAGTGTACAGAAAGTCTTAAAGGTGAGAGTTCTCGTATATCCACACTAAAGAAATCTATAAAAGTACTAAACTACACGGTCGTGACTTTATATGGTCGTGATTTTATGATCTTCGACACACATCAGTTAGGCCATTACTTTACCGCCGTTAAATATTAAATTTTCCGATTACTTTTGATTTAAGGTGATATGTCGCTCTCTGACTTAATGAATTAATCCCAACCGTTTACCGTTTCAAGAATACTTTTATTAAAATTTTCTTAATTATGATGTTATTCTAAAATCTCTTCCAGAAACCTTCGTTTTCTGTTGCTCTGCTTCTATTTAACCTAGTTATGTGAGGCTTATTTCATACCTTCTATACTGATTAGCGTTTGATGTCACGGAAAACCTTCGTGTCAACCTTGACCTACAAGGATACTGAATACAAAGCTTCCTCGTTTGTAAATCATCATAAATTCAAAGAAGTATGCATTGCCATATTTATAAATTTCTTTCGACGGGTGAAAAGATATTTGGTTTAAGCAAAATTTTTGCAACTTTACATGATAGCCATTTTAAGTTTAAGATTTAAAAAAAAATCATAACAAAAACATTTCTTCAGCTATTTCAATGGAGTTAACTTAATTGAAGTTCAATTAAAAACATCGGATTGTTGATGCTAATATCAAATAAAACGCCCCTTTAATTACAAAGATAAATATCGCGTATTAGGCGAAATGTCCCTTAAACCAAATAGTCTTTCACCCCTCGATTTATTGAATAGACTCATGGGTGGACAATCTCACGGCCCAGCTTGTATTAAGTCGGTATCAGAAATTAGGGACATCACAATGTGAATGCAGCCACGTACCTTGAGATGTGAGATCGATATCTCAATTTTATAGTATAACGGCTATACTATACTTCAAACCGGATGCATAATTGCCTTGCGGTGTAAATACCACGGGATAGTGGAAAATATCCGTGCGGTCACAACACTCTCTCTACCAGCAAATAATAATTAATAAATATTTGGTACCTACCTGCCGGATTTGAATACCGACACACTCGCATAAATACGATGCGACAAAGAGCTCGACGAGTAAATTAACCCAAAGACACCGCGCACTGAGTTTTTCGCTGGATCTTCTCAGTGGGTCGCGTTTCCGATCCGGTGGTGATTCTGCGAAGCACTGCTCTTGCTAGGGCCAGTGTTAGCAATATTCCCGGTTTGAGCCCAGTGAGCTCAGCTACATGCAAGGCGAAGCTGAAATAGCCTTCAAGGTTATCAGCGTAGGTAGAAAAAAAAACGAATACACTGGGCTTCTTATTATTTACAGCAGGACGACTTCAATTTATTATTTATGTTTTAAGTGTTCATAATTTGATAAATGCTCTAAATTAGCGATATTGTCACCATAAAAACTTATTTTCTATCTTTTTACTTTTTGTTAATGACCGGGTGCTTTTTAAAACCTTTTTAAAGATCACTGTAACCCCGCACCGAACATATGTTTACACATTTTTAAACACAAACAAACAAAGTAAATAAAACAATATTCTTTAACTAAACTTTATATTAAAATTATTCATGATTTGCATTTTACAGAATATTAATATTTACAAACGTACGAACTAGGTAAATGTCTAAATACATAATAATAATAATTCATTGACTCCCGTTGTTGTCTTCATGTACAAATACATACACCACAACCTCTTACTGGGTCGGCCGACGTAATGACCGAAAAAGAAAAACATTCAAAAATGTCAAAATACAGAAAACAACTAAAAATCAAGACCCATTTCAAAAGCACAAACAATATCAAAGTTCAAACCACAAAAAAAAGTAGTATTGTAGAAACGTGCATATATCATTGCTTTTGCTGAATCTTTTTATTGCACTAAAATATATATGTCAGCGGAAGCACTGAGTCGAGGTGATTATTGTTTAGATGCCCGCTGGCACGATGCCAGCGAAAACAGAATTTCCCCGACATCAGAAGTAAGATGAGGTGTCTATCCTCCACTTGAGTGATGTCTTTCAGCACCCTCAACAGGGGCAAACCCTGGTAGTGACACTCATCGAAAGAGAATGTCAGGGACATTGTGTGTGGGACAGGAACAAGTGTGTGTGGGAGCTCCCACACACACTTGTTCTCCACTACGAGAGCTAAAGACGAAGTGAGGTAACTATACTCTCTGTACCATTCAGACACGACAGCCTGACCATATAGGAAGTCTTCGCTGTCGATGTCGCCAGTGTGGTAGTCGCCTCGAAGATTGTTAACTTATAGGCGGGGATTGGAGTGATGTCATCTTCGGCGATGGCAGTCCCACTTGAGAAGAGCCCTGCTATGATGGTATTTAGGGTAGGAACCGACTGATTCGCCTCCCTAGTTCAGCTGGACACTTTCTTCAAGGCGCTGCTCACTTGTACACAGTCTATGAAATACTTTCTGCCATATTCCGGCAACCTTCTTGATATCCATGATTCGAGGTCTTTAATAACAATCCCCGACTCTTCACAAATCCCCTCTAGGACTCTAAGGAACTGCTGTGTGTACTGTTCGTGGGTTAACTGCCTATCGGCAAGATGTTGTTGAGAGGGAATTCTGAGAACGATGATTTGGTTGTCCCCTTGTCCCAATAACGATGCCGTGGTGTCACATTTGTGGGCGGCCAATAAAATTATCATGATGGTGGCCAGGGTTCAACCTCTCTGTCTGAGCCCTTCTAATCAGGCTTACGGCACGATCACGCATCTAGGTCCCTCTATAGGATCGTCCGATACATCCTGGTTAGGAGGAGCAAACCTGTCCTGGAATAATAAAGTTTCCACAAGAGGTAAAGTGTGTGTGAATCCATAGACATTCTTAAAGCCGAATAGATAGTCCAGGCTGTGGAACAGGGGGCCAAAAGCTCAGCCAGGAAATGGGTGCACCGTGACGGGAAGTTGATGACTATATTGACATAATCGTGATCCTTTCCAAGGTTCCTCATCCGGATTAACGTTTTGATGAGTTGTTCCTCGCTCAGTGTCATAGATTGATGTTTGATGTACTAAAAGATGACAACCGAGATGTTTTTTTCGTTGACGACCTGATAAGCCCTTATCTCGCGTCATCTTTCCGTTACAGCAAGCGTCAACTTCCTTAAACTCACGCTCCTTTAGTACGGCAACCATTATTCTCCAGTCTCTAGGGACCACTCCCGTGTCTATGAGAGAGATGATCTCTTTAAAATTAAAAATTTCGGTCGTCAGATACTGCATTACGACGCTCTTTGTCGTGGGGGAGGGATTCTGAAGGAAACTTTCCGTGTAATGTTCTGTAGTTTTGTGTCATAGTCATAGATCCACTCTGTGTATTTTGGAATTACTGCTTTTTCAGAAATAATATCGACAGTATCGATGTGGTGGTTGAAAGAAAAAAAATCTAGTAATGTCACGCCTACAAAATCCTCTGGGTACCATCGGAGGGTTTGGGTTTCCCCCACTCATTTGCCAGGTAGCATGTTCGTATGTGGGGGTACACATCAGGTGTAAGAAACAAATTCGACCTCGCGTCAACACCACCGTCCCTTTCTTACACCATGACGCTGTGCTTTTGTCCATGTTTACTATCGGGTGACCCATGGTCTTCCAGAAATCTGCTAATTCCAGCCTCATAATCGCATACACTGTATCTGCACTAAAATATAGATTATATATATATATATATATTAAAAACATTTTACTTCCCGAATGTATCTCAAGAGTTTTTTTTTTTGGAGGTACATCATTTTTGGAGGTACTTTTATTGTCAGTCATTACGTCGGCTTCTAAACTAAATGAACTTATTAGTGACTAATATGTTTTATTAAACAATAAAAAAGTTGAAGGAATACTGCGCTCATGGTGCGTTTTACATTTGTCATTCATGCCTCAATCGTTAATCAAAATATTTTCACTGGATTATACATATTATATAATATCGAAATTTATTTACAATTCTAATCACTAAATTAGCTAATATCGTTTTTAATAAAACTTTCTAAACGTGTTTTAATGAATTTTGCCTAGACACGACGACACGCCTCATCGTAAACTTATTTTTACAAACTAAAACAGAATATTATAAACCTCTAGTTTGAAAAAACGTGTACGCTAAAGAAATTGAGGTAATTGGTTTTGGAGTTTAAATCACGGGTAACTAATCCGATGACTCGTTATTTACAAATCGAAATATAGATTGGAAGGAGTTTAAAAAAAATGTCGTCATAATAATTATAAAACAATTGTTTACTATTGTGATGATGATGATGATGATAACGTTTGATAACACAGGTACAGTCTAATTAAATCCTACGTAAAGATTGCACAAGATTATATATGTTTAATTAGAATATGCATATATATCGGTATATTATGTACAAAAAAGAAACCCAATTACGTTTTATTTCACAACACATGCATGTATTAAGTTAAATTGAGCACGAAACTGCACGCCTAAGTACAGATGTATTTGGTATCGTAGTACTCATCATACACGCTCATTTATATATAAACAAAAAACAAAACACTATTGTATTTTAACATCTCGGTTCGACGTATAGCAGCGTTTAGATTGTAAAACACTTACAATATAAATCAGGTCACAATAGTGAAGTTCGCATCATAAGACAGTAACAAATACATGTAAACAACTGCACGCATACTCTATATAAATAAAAATATATATTTTTCTGACAATCAGTTCGACTGATTAACCAAAAATATAATAACCATATTGTTTCGTATTTAATAACGAATGCACGAAAGCGCTAAATCCTCGCGTTACGTACAAACGTTCACCTTTTCAGAAAAGGTATCTTATATAAATATATTCGTGCGCTTAAATTGTCGTGCACGCATTCAGCAATCATCTATGTAAAGTACAACGTTGACAATGTCGCGACGTTTACGAGTTCGCGGCGAGAAGAGCGAGCGCGCTATTTGATCCTGTTGAGGACGAGGTCGGTGGTGAGCACTAGTCCCTTCTGGTAGGGCGAGTCCGCCAGGTCGGCCGCCAGTCTCGCGGCCTCGGCGCCGTGCTTGCGCGCTAGGAAACGCGTCTGCTCGAGGCCGCGAGACTTGTGGACCAATTCGAACGCCTTCTCCACGTCGCCGGACTCTTGGAACCGCCTCATTATCATCGGATTCAGCTCCGGATACTAAGGACATTGTCGATTATTTAATCATTTCGATTACTGTTTACTGTGGATATTAAGTTTTAAGTAAACAAGCGTAGGATTATGTGAGCCCTAACTATTTTTGGCTATCATATACCATAGAATTAAAAGTTCTAACACATTTATCTAAGTGAATAATTACATATTTATCCTGTAAAGGGAATAAACAGCTCAACACTCGTTTCGTTTACATCAAAAAAACGTTGTGCAATGAAATTATACTAGTAATTCGTGAATACGCATGAGAGCTACTGTTTAGTTCATAGAAAAAAAAACGAAACCTAATTATCAACTTAGACCGCATCAAAAATTCTATCAGTTTTAACATAAATTAATCAATTCGATTCGTGAAATTTATTAATATTCCAATACGCTTATGACGTTTTTATGTTAAATACAAAAATAATTTTACTTTCCAAAGTACATACATAATCTACATAATTCAAATTGATTCACACATTTAGAATTCTTAATATCGCTCGCAAACGAAATTAGGTTGACGAGTGCAGTTCATTATTAGTTGGATGTTGCGTAAACGCTTCCTTCGTGCAAGTCGAAACGAATGCAACGCGTTCAATTTGGAGTTCACGTGTCGAGGCGAACGGACCGGTTTTAATATTGCACTCGGAATCACTGCGCTCTGTATTGTAACATTATAATTAATGTAAAACGATTAAACTGAGCAAAATATTACAGTTAATCCGAAACGAAAGGGCGGTTTGTTCGAGACACGAGACATACAATTACAGATTTTTATAGACATTATAATTACACATAAACAAACCCAGCGAACGGACCTTTCAAGTGTGTGTTTTTTTTTTCGATTTCTTTTGAAAAACTCCAATCATGTTGCCTACCTACAATAATAGTCTAACCACCAGTAAATTATTTTATTGCATTGTAATGTTAAGCTGTTACCAATAACTGGCGTCGTCGTGGCCTTAAAGGACAAGACATCCGGTGCATTCGTGTTGAGCGATGCACCGGTGTTCGAATCTCAGGCGGGTACCAATTTTTCTAATGAAATACGTACTCAACAAATGTTCACGATTGACTTTCACGGTGAACGAATAGCATCGTGTAATAAAAATCAAACCCGTAAAATTATAATTTGCGTAACTACTGGTGGTGGGACCTCTTGTGAGTCCGTACGGGTAGGTACCACCACCCTGCCTATTTCTGTCATGAAGCAGTAATGCGTTTCGGTTTGAAGGGCGAGGCAGCCGTTGTAACTATACTGAGACCTTAGAACTGATATCTCAAGGTGGGTGGCGCATTTGCGTCGTAGATGTCTATGGGCTCCAGTAACAACTTAAAACCAGGTTGGCTGTGAGCTCGTCCACCCATCTAAGCAATAAAATAATGTTGCTTACTGATTCGAAGCCGAATGCGCGTCCTGGAAAAAATGTGACCCCGCACAGGCTCTTTTTATTTGTTTTTATTTTTTTATATTGCATTATAGTGTTAAGCTGTTACCAAAAACAAAAATCCAAATTAAAGTCTGAGGTCGAAGTCACAATTTAATTGTACCGATCATTCCACTCTTCAAACTAAAATGCATTGCGTCTAAAAATTGCTTTGCGTCTAAAAATACGTAGGTACCTACCACCAGTCTGTACAATCATCAGCAACCAACTTAAAGAATGTGAGATGATAATATAATTTTATAACATACGATTTAATAGATTATGTATTTACTCAAAAGTAAAATAAGACTATTCTTAATTATAGCTTATACTGTCTATTATTTTGGGATAGGATGGGATGGGATGGGATGGTATGGACATGTGATGAGACGAAATCAAAAATGAAATTGGTAAGAGAGTGTTAACTATGAATGTGTGAATGAGGGATATAGAGGAAGAGGTAGACCTAAGAATAAATGGATGGATTGCGTGAAAGACGATATGTGTAATGAGCGAAGAAATGGTACATCATAGAGGAGTACGGAAGGAGAAAACATATTGCGCCAAACCCAGGTGATTGGAAGAAGGGCAGGAGAATGATGACATTTTATTTTTTATTTGAAAATCTCGAGTTAAAAAAATACCTTTTCGCAGGCGAATAGAACAGGCGCGGTGGCAAGACCGAGCTTGAGGTCGGCCGCGGTGGGCTTGCCCATAGCCTGTGCTGAAGACACGAAGTCCAACAAGTCGTCGACGAGCTGAAACGCGAGCCCCAAGTTCCGTCCGTATTGGAACGCCAACTCGCACGTGCTCTCGTCGGCGCCGCTCAGTAAGGCGACCTGTCGGCGAAACTCAACGTTCATACAACTTTAATCCATAGACACAGCCCACTGAGTTTCTCGCCGGATCTTCTCAGTGGGTCGCGTTTCCGATCCGGTGGTAGATTCTGTGAAGCACTGCTCTTGCTAGGGCCAGTGCTAACAATACTCCGGTTTGAGCCCGTGACCTCACCTACAAACGTTAGGGCGAAGCTGAAATAGCATCTTAAGGCTATCAGTATAGGTAGGAAAAAAAAACAACTTCTGAACGCGGAGGGCACTTTAGACCGGTTTTTGTTTTTCGTTTTATTGTACAATTTTAAATTATTTTCCTGTGTCATATTTTATTTATTATAAAAACGAAAACTTTAGTTATAAAATTGAATGTGTAATTTGAAAATAAAATTTCACTAATTACTGATGCACTTTAGGACGCTTAAATAAAAGCGGCTCTAAATAAAATAATAAATTGTTTATTTCATGTAAAAATGTACAATGCTTTTTTACTATAGGCCCGGGGATCACGGCCTCCTAGATTTCTTCGGTCGCGCATGCGCGTGACGGAACCAAATGTTTCGCCATACACATATTTATTATTATTATTTATTAGTTATTTAACAACAAACAAAACTTTTTGTGAACGATTATACAATAAGCGCATTTTCACCTTATACTGTGGATTATTTAAAAAGAAGGAAATTAAAAAATATGTGTAATTTATTATTGTAATCTAAAAAAAATAAAACTCGAATAGTTATTCGAATCCACCCAAACATTAACACACAATTAATATTGTAGTGATATTCACAGTACTGATTGATTCATCTAAATTCCAGATCTACAGATCTGTCATCACGATACATCGTGTGAATTTTCCGTTCTTAAATTACAAAAGTGTTTAAAATTCTTCAATGCATTAGGGAATCGGAGCTTACCGCCTTAACGGAATTAGCAATTAATGAAGCCGTCTTCCTGTACGTCTTTGTGAGGTAGTGAGCGAACCGCTCGTTTTCAGTTTCTTTGCTGCCAAGTTGCATGAATTCGCCCTGCACCAAATCTGTTACCACCTGTAATAACGTTCGATTTACTGTTAATCTTTTTCAAACCCATCTTGAATTTTTTATTGTTAAAGTTTCGGGAAACACATTTACTAAACAATAACAAAAGACCAGACCTTCAATTCAAAATATAAAATTCAATTGGAATTACCAAATACCAATTAATAAAGATCGATCGATTTCATTTGATTTCGAACAAATATTCTTTTGTGTTATGCAAAACAAAGAACTACAATATGATGTATTTTTATAAATCAAGTATTATTTATATATTTAAAAAGAAGAAACTCGATTTAGGACGTGATAAGGAGATAGAACAGACGGATTATGAACAAACACTCAAACAAAAAATCAACGACCCCAAGCTTTCTTCAGGGGAAAATCCTATTTGCGAGAACACTAATACGAGACAGTAAAATGTATACCAAATATCAATGACAAATATCAACCTATCTTATGATATGACCGAGCATCGAACCGAAGCCTGTTCGAACCGAAGATGTTCTATAATCGCCAACCACTAGACGAACAAAACGATCAAAGCAATGGTTCAGCTTGAATGTTAATGACAATAAAATTAGATCAGAACAGAGACGGATTACTGTGGTGCGACAAAGATATGGAGAATCAACGTTATTCAATCCCCCCATTCGTTGAGATAACTTAAAATGAAATAGGTAGATTCAATTCAATTTATTTCCGTTCACTCTTCATCTTAATCATAAAATTAGAATTATTTTTTTAAATATCCAACAAACACAAAAGATTGCGAAAACGATTAACGGTGAATAATTGACACTGTTAATGTAATTGCACCAAGGACTCCGGCAGGATGCGATGCTATTAATGGATATTTCAGGCCCGACCTCGTTCCTCGCACGCACATTTACTCAGTGCTACTTACGCATTACATAAAGTACTCAGTACGTATAATAATTGCGTGAAATAAACAAACGCCCATCCACAATTTCAATATTTGTCGTTTGACATTTTATTACTTTTAAGTCCACTGCGTAGTAAGTGGCCAGTGTCCTTATTTCTGTTTAAAGATCTGCACAAGGAAGCTACGTTTTTTAGTACGTAATTTAGCAATCCTTTTTTTGGACAATAAATACATGAACGTAGCTGCGTGGAAATAAATAATTTTAGATTAGTTATGAGCTCCTACACTCATCAACGGATAAAATAATAAATATAATAATATATTTATCATACTTTCTATTAATATTATATTTTTTAAAGACACACTAAATTATGTCATCTAATGAATGATAATAGATTCTTATAAACCAATCACCGATTGACTTATACAAAATATTACATAAGGTGTCTGCTGCTATTATACTTACTGATTCATACCACAGATAGTCACGTATCCATCTATGTTTTCGATTCGTCTGAATGAAACTATTTGTTAGTCAGAAATACGTTTTAGTAACAGGGCGCGCCTTTTAAAGGTCTGTCTGTGTCACGGCACAGGCTTAGCTAATAAATAATCACTCGTGTATTCATGTAAATTTCGTTAACAATATTTTGCATTGTTTTATTCAAATAGTAAAAGTGTAACACAAATAGATTCCGTGCACTTTAGTCTTTAGCAATTTAGTCGTTCGTGACCACGAAAGCTGTAAAGCATTCAAAACGTAGCAAATAATGTCAAGACAATAACAAACCCGAGATTAAACGGTAAAAGTAATTTTATTCACAAATAAATTCATTATTTAATTTAAAGAAAAGGAAACTGATTATATATAGAGATTATGGAGAATAAAAAAAAAACAAATGTAATGATATAAAATATATGTAATGATAGTTATGTGTTAGTTAAGTTAAGTTAAGTTACTAACATAGATTATAAGTAATTCCTACTAACAAAATATTATTGTTTTAAAAAAAGAAAACTAAAATAAAGTATAAATAAAAAATATATATATACATTTCTACTCTATTAAGATAACGTTAAAACAATCGAATTTTGGTTGAAGACACACTTCACATACAAGTCACATTAAAATATGAGGATATTCTCACACGACGTTCTTTAAAACCGCAAGTTGACGTGCTTATAGGCATTCGGAATTCAGAGTAGCTATGAAGGAAACTATGTTAGTTTAATGTATTCGACCACTGTCCAAGTAGGTAGCGTCCTAAAATGTTATATCCAGTTTAAATAAGACCGTAAATACGAGACTTGATTCGTGAAGTCGTGCAATTTTTTTTTTTTTTAAACAATCTCGCCACTTTATCTGGTCCCGTGATAAATTCGTAAAGAACTTGTGTTACAGGTACCAGATAACGGAAATAAATGTAATATTTTTATTATACACATACATATATTTAATATACATCTATTATGACCCTGGAAAATACATTTATATTTATCATACAAATATCTTCCCTCGGCGGGATTCGAACCCGCGACCCCCTTGTGTAGTGACCATGTCACTTACCACTACACTAGACTGAATTCACAATGCCAACCTCGGCATAGTTGGATCGCTAGGTATAAGATGACCGTATGGCGTGTGGTCTACGATAGCTACTCTATCTCCTCCCGTGGCTGTCATAATGGCGTGACGTAGATTCACCGGAAATTGTAAATAGCGTTCTGTGGGCATTATAACAGTGTACTGCCATCGCCAATCGTATTTCCTGATGTTAGGGCCTATGGCAAGTCATCTAACCATCCAGAACTTTGTCGGTCACGAAGCGGTCGTGCATTCCGATTTGGAGTCGTAATTTGGTACTATTGAAAGTTCGATTTCGTGTCTCATGGTGGGTGGTGGTATTCGTGTCAAAATATCTATAGGATCTAATCCCCGATTTGTTTCAGATGGGCCATGAGTTACTTACCCTAAAGAATAAAAAAAAATCAAACGACATACATCTTCAGGCCACGGATTCATCGCTTGGTATGAAAACATTCACAGGCGAAGTAAAAACTACGCAATGCAAAGCAATCTCTGAATTTACGAGAACAAGAGAACCCACCATCTAATTTGTTATGAAATCAAGCTGAACCAATTATCAAAGCTAGCAACCCGAGACATGTCAACTTAGAAATGATTTTTGTATTTATCTTTAAAGCGTAACCTTACGTATTTTGCGGCTTGTGTTATCGGCCGCAGTATCGCACGCTGTCTTATTTTTCTTACGTACCATTAAAACATTATTAATAATTTGACTCACTTGACTGAGCACGAGTGTGACATCATCGCTGCGCAAGCGAGCTATCATCATCGACGCCACAGCGAGGATGAAGTCGCCGGCCATCGCCACCTGGAAACAATCATATAGCATCACGTTGAAATGATTTCAAAGGAAAAGTAAAAACTACTTCGCATTATGAATCTTATTTATATATTTTTTAGAGTTTTTTATGTTAAACCTTTCATGAAGTGTCATTTTCAGTATGTTTGCAGGTTTATCAAGAATATTCACTATGTTATTCTCGAATATTTAACAGATAATACGATCTGAACACGAATTTAATAAATTCAATAAAATATACATATCTTATATTAAACCGCAAATTCTCATTATTTAAAATTATTATAAAAAAGTGGAATCCGGTGATCGAATTACGTTTAATAAGAACGCTGTAGACAATATATCGATGGCACCCATTTCTCCGCTTGGCAAGAATGTCGAGAAAGTTGTAATGTGGTCGCATACTAATGTACGGGCGGACGTACAGTGGCGGGCATCGCGCATCGCTTCCGATCGCGTCAACGGGACCAACGCTACTTACCACAACAAAGAGCACAAGCCTAAATTTAATTTTTTTTGTTATTAAACACAGAAAAAACGCATTTTTTTTTTCTAATACATCCTTGCTTTGCAGCTTTGTAATAAGGGCACTCACAGAGAAATATTTCTTCAATCGGAAAAACTCATGTGAAATATATGAAAAAGTTCGATACTATTTTTAACAAAACCAGTTTTTTTTTAAATATGTATACCACATAAATAATGTTTTGCAAAAAATGAAACCTTGAAAGTAATCGTTTTCAAATATGTTGCATATTGTACATAAATTATACATATTGATTACATTTGCGTCCAAGTTTTATATATATTAGATTTTAATACACACTAGTTTAATGGTATCCAGACGAAGCGGAGAGGCACAGTTCGGATTATATTTAAAGGAATCTAATTGAAGGGGAATTTAGTCAGATAGCTAAAAATTCTGCGCTAGTGTTCATACCCGATTCTGTGGACCGAATGGTAAACAGTCGACGTCGTCTTAAACACGTCATTATGGATCCCCCCGATCCATTAACGGTGCTTTTAGGTACGTCAAGCACCGGTCATCGTCCTTGCCGAACCCGTCGCTTGCGACGAAGGGCTCGACGAGTAAATTAATGCATAGACACAGCACACTGAGTTTCTCGCCGGATCTTCTCAGTGGGTCGCGTTTCCGATCCGGTGGTAGACTCGGCAAAACACTGCTTTAAAAGCAACACTTCCGGTTTGAGCCCCGTGAGCTCACCTACACGCTAAGGTAAAGCTGAAATATCCTCTCAAGTCTATCAGCATAGGTAGGGAAAAAAAGCTAGTGCTTATTATTGTTTCAACAAAATTATCTTAATTGCCAATGTTCCAAAGCATAAAACTCGTGATCGATTAAACTTTTATTACAAACAAATGATTTACGTTGCATCACTATTAGGGTCTATCTGATCATAAGATAATAAATAAATGATTTGCAACGTTCGATTACTTACCCAAGTTAAAGAATAAAAAAGTTATTCCATCTGTAGTTACATATTTTTTGTGTATACGAAGCTACAACCTGCCCGTACTGGCGACTGGACACCCGTTAACCCACATCGAGTATCCAGCGGTCGGATTTCTTACCTGCATACCTACATAATCACCGAGGGATCTGTTTACTATTAACACGCCGTTCTCATTACGTTGATCATTGATTGAGCGTTATATTAATGATGCATCTGAGTACATAATTTTATTACAACACGTCCATTTCCAGAAAATCTGTAATTTAGATTTAGAAATGAATTGCGGTTAAACAAAATTTACGTTACGTTGTCTCAAAAGTTATACAATATACTTAATACATTGAAACCAATTTTCGTCGAAATTGATTTTTCAGTTCATTTTTGAAAATAAAATTTTCAAAATTTTTCAAAGATGAACCGTTAAACTTTTTTTGGTTTTTTGCTTTGTTTTTTTATTATTAAGCTCGAACACCAGCTCGTATGCTATCACCTGACCTCATATAGACATAAAAGTCAATGCCGTTACCAACATCGAGATATACCTAAAGTCGAAACCTTAATTGACACAACGAGCTACGTTGCCCTCCAAGCAGGAAGGTATAATTGCTTTAAATTACAACGCTATTTGATTTGTAGCAGAAACAGGCTCGCCATCACTGACCAACCCACTTGATTTCAACCCATGCAAGCTTACAGCCACCACCAACGAAAGTACGAACTTTTATGTCCATCCATCTATTGCAGTGATTTTATACTGCAATTAGTACAGACTAAAAAATACTAATTTGCTTTTCAGGGAACCGTAAACCGTCGAATAGGCAGTGGACAGACAACAAACATGAACGAAAAATTATATAGACAAGGTACGACGAACTTTGGAGGATGCTACATAGTATTTCTCAGATCTCTGACACTTCAACATGGACTTACCTAAAAAAATGTTAACCAGCTACAATAATTTGTCACGAATTTTGTTAATGAATTACACATTCTTTTCATCGATTCGAGAAATGAAATTGATTTCTCTTTAACAACGAGTAGGCATGTAATTAATATAATTATTGCATATTAAGGTAAATTGCGTGACTTATACACACACGATTGTAAGATATTAACATAAAATTAATTAATAGAAAATCGATATATGTATGAGCTGGAACAGCATACTGAAAGACAAAGTGATTTGATTTTTCCTTATTTATTAAAATTCGAATAACCATTTCGGATATATTTAATGACGCGGTATAATAATTCAAAGTGTAAACAACGTATCACATCGAAAAAGTGTTAATAACCTCTTCATGTTTATTATAACATAGCGTAACAGACTAAGTACTCAATGGTCTGTGCTTAGTTAATCAAATTAAAAAATGTGAAAGTGGTCAACCAGTGACGTTATGCGTATTTCCATAACATAGTATGGCCAAAGGCATCCGGCATCGGGTCCGGTTTGGCTCGGTGACACGCAACCAAACTACATAACGCTGATTAAATATTGATATACATTAATATTTGCTATCCTTCAGACGCAAGTCTGTTGAAAATGTTAAAGGCCCATAGCGACATGTTGCAATTTAATTGAAATCATAATTTTAATCATTTATATTAAAAGCGTAACTGAAACCGAGGCTCTATTTTCATAACAACAGAAAATACTTAATGATTCCTTCTATAGGAAAGGGTCCCTTTGTTGAAGCCATAGGAAACTGATAGTAGACACCTAAAATCTGCTATTTAAGTGCTGGTACTTTAATATAAAAAAGTTCACAGTAGTAGTAACTTAATTTCAACACTGTCGCCCGAGTAGAGTTAACCTAGAATGTAGTTTACGTATATTTTTGGTTGTATTTTTTTTGGCGCAGTGTTGATTTAAAATTAATCTCGTTACAGATGCACTGAATCTGCACTGTCTCCAACGGTATCCTCCCCGGGAGCGACTAGCGCGTGTCGTGTGCGCTTCGTTGCGCAAATCGTTGCAAGCGTTGGCATACTTTTATCAAGACGAAATGCACCTGTCGGTCTGCGTGCTTAGTGCGAGTTTTTTAACGTTCTCGATAGCGTAAAAGTTAACTCAAATTTGTATGGAGTTGGAACGTTTGGCTACGTTTATCGTTAGGGGCGCTGTTCCTACTGCATACAAAACTGAGTTAACTTTTACGCTATCGAGAACGTTAAAATACTCGTATTAAGCACACTGAAAGCCACTACACCAGTCGCAAAGAACAACTGTACTTATATTCATAGTACAATAACGTTAGTAACATCAACGCTTGTAGGATTCTAATCTGGCTCGCGTTAAACAGTGCGTCTAGTTCTACTCAATATTTTCTCATGAAGCTGTGAGTGAGTGTTTTTTTTTTATCATTTTCAAAACGCAAAATATATATGTATAACGAAAAGCTGGCTTTTGAGTTATATGATTAATTTTAATTCGTCTTAACATATACGTACAAGCGTACGCCACGAATATGATGAGAGTGAAAGGCTTTTTTACAAGAAGACGTCGAAAGTTGGTCCAACGTGAACCACATGAATAATTTACCAGAAAAATCTCTACGATTTCACGCTGACTTGATTTCGTATGCATTGTCGTTTCTATTCTGTAATTCATTTACACCTATGTACATCTTGTAATGCAAGTTCGAACATTATATGAATGGGTAATCAGTTAACACTTCAAACCCTATCCAGTTCACGTATGAATTTCGTCTTTATGGCCATCAATTAACAACATTTTATTGAAATTTTCATAGAACACAACGATATGAAGTAATAATTAACCCTTAGACACAGCCCACTGAGTTTCTCGTCAGATCTTCTAAGTGAGTCGCGTTTCCGATCCGGTGGTGGATTCTGCGAAGCACTGCTCTTGCTAGGTCCAGTGTTAGCAACAACTCCTGGTTTGGGCCTCGAGAGCTCACTTACACGCTAGGGTAACGCTGATGTAGCCTCTAAGGCTATCAGCAAACGTAGGAAAAAAATTATCATCTAAAATAATTAATCAACTTTACTTTCCAAAGAGTAATAAATTTTTTTTATCGAAAAGCGGAAATGGAAATTTACGATATTTGCCTTTAAGTTGTGGAGAAATAGGGTGGGGAGATCTTAAGGCCATTACCGGAGCTTGTTGGTCAGTTGCGACATTAAGATAAGTGGGTCTCGCGAAGCTAACCGCGCGTGGTAGTGGTATTTCGCAAGGCAGCCTTGACAGTGGCGATGGGCAGGTGGTGGCGGCGACGTCGGCCGGTGGACGGAAGGTGAATGTGGCGGGATGTATGTCACGCGGCCGGCCTTGACTCCCCCCTCATCCTTCTTGCAACCGATCGAGCCGATTTTAACATTTAATTCTGCAAGATACGCGCCGTATTCGATATTCAGAAATAAAACATACGTTTTTTTTTTGTTATATTAACAAGTTTATAATATCCTGAAATTGTGGTTTCGAATTAATCGGCGGCAAGGAATTGTTGAAGTCAAGGTCTGGTCGGAACTAGTAGCCGCCTCCTACACTGTGACACGAATTCTAGTGGAGGCAGGGCGTCTTGTGAGCCCGCACGGCTACCACTACTTCGCCTATTTCTGCTGCGAAGCAGTAAAACGTTTCGGTTTCAAGGTTGGGTTAGCTATTATATTATAAAAATGAGACATACAACTCATGTCTCAAGGTGGGCGGCATTAACAATGTTGGTTCAAGCGTCTAAGGCTTAGACGGGAAAATCATTAGACCCGCTGATTCTTTAGACTCTAAGAAATCAACCTTAGCTGCATTGATTTAAGCGCTTTCCTACCCTCCGAACAGGAGCTTATAATCCTTTTCTCGGCAAATATAGGGAAGATTGGTGGTTCTTGGTTCCAATAAGAATTAGCGTTACTCACTAGAGTTCAGTTGCATAAAGATTTGAATACTTAAGTATGAAAAAAATCGCATTCATCGACGAGCGTGATCGATACGTGTTTGAGTTGCAGTCGATCGGCGTATTTCGTACCGAGTGAGTGGAAGGTCCGGCGTGGTTACGAAACGAGCGAGTATCTAGTGGCGATTAGTGGTCGACGAGTGGGCCATCGTTTCAACATACACGCTTGACTAGTGGTGTCACACGAATGAACCGTTCAAAATACTAATTTCCATTTCCAAAATTAGAATATATATTTTTTTTACTACTTGTCACACCTACAGATATTTTTTCAAAAATATATTCATCAAATCTATTTTTATTCTTCTTTTGACATTCATTAGCATTGCGACTGAACATTTTACTAGCCTACTAGTAAGTGAATCTTCGACGGACATTATTCATAATCGTTGCTACATCACACACATCCTTAATTTTTACGCTCAAACATCGTATATACAACACACAACTAACAATCTCAAACATCACACGTGACCTTGACATGAAAATGGACGTAACACGAGATATAAAAATTTCGAAACTTCCCCGCTCTTTCATTTTGCTGAATCAATATAAAATTTTAGAAATCGAAGATACGTCTTCGTTTTTGATCAAAACTGAAGAAATTATTATTAAGAAGAATATATAAATGAATTGCTGTTCGTTAGTCTCGCTAAAACCCGAGAACGGCTGTATCGATTTGGCTAATTTTGGTCTTTAATTATTTGTGGAAATCCAGAGAAGGTTTAAAAGGTAGATAAATATGAAAATGCTCGGAATTAAATAAAAATAACAATTTTGTTTTTCCTTTGATGTGTCCCTCGTCGGACGGATTCCTTTTGTTTGTTTTAAGTTTATTTTATACGAAAGTTTAGGTCTTTTATTTATCGATTGAGGCACTACGAAGTCTGCCGGGTCAACTAGTTATCAATACAAATATATCAGGAATTATTTTTTCTTTAAATACAATCAGACTACAACGACATATTACTCTTAACATATGATCAAGGCAATAAAAGTAAATGTTAACGTAGGTTTAATTTAGGCAAGACGTAAGTAGCGCGGTCAGTCCAGTCACAGGTTCGACCCAGATAACTCCCCGCGCGAGCCGTCGAGCCCCGCAAACTACAGTTACGAAGACCAGTTTTTATTCAACTCTTCGATAAATACACGGCACTGTGGGTCACTCGAGGAAAGTGTTGGACGAATTTTGCTTTCGACGGAGCAACGTTTATACAATGACGAATCGGTAGAAAGTAATAGTTCGTTTTGTCTATAAAAAACATGTTTAAAAAAAAAAAGCTATTTTAATATATTTAGCCTCTACTTTTAATTTCGTTCGTGTGGGAACTAAAACTGATATTCGGTTTGAAGATCTGTTTGCGTACAAAAGACTTAAACGCTTACAATTTACAGTGTTACATAGAAACCTTTCTATTGTTCTTATTTTTTTTCTTAACATTTACCATCAAACAATTTTATTACTACAATACTTTTGATGATATCATGCATAGTAATGTTACTTAATCATCTTAACGAATAATCTTATTTTTCATTGCTTGTAGTTTATTGTTTTAATTTTAAAAGTTCATTATGTTGCTAATTGTTTTCGAAAATATTAAAAACAAAGAGTGTGTCGTTATTTATAGACAAAAACATTGTTGTAGAAGTAATTACTTACATTAACATAGAGTCTGTGACAGGGTACAGCCAAACTGCTGGGTAGAAGTAAGAGATGTATATACAATCAGCTCGTTCTAGTACTTTCGTATCTTTGGCTAACTGAGCCATACATTCCAGATTTGATTCTCGCTTATTCTTTCGAAACTTTATCTTTAGTAAATATATAATATTTAATTTAGTATTAGGGGTTTGGATGTAAAATTATCGAAATATCTCGAACCTGTGTTTCTAGTATCCAAAATAAATGCATAAAACCTCAGGCCGTCGCTAAGTCATTTGTCATTTTAAGCCACCGTAATTGTTTAAAAAACTCAAAAACAATCTCCTAGTAATTAGTGTATGAAGGACGTTTTGGTAATGGAAAAGTCAAGCTCGTAAATTTCAAATAAGATACAACAGAGTAACAACAAACAGTGCGTTCAATGACCTATCATCGGATTCTCGAGTGCACCTCGTGTGATAGTATTGATGCATGGACGGCTTCACGGCCCGGCCTAGCGGTGAAAGCTACCGGCCTCTTGACGTCCTTCCGATACTAATACCTTATACGACCAACATAAACAATGTTTGTGTTTCTATCTATATATATAAAAATGAATTGCTGTTCGTTAGTCTCGCTAAAACTCGAGAACGGCTGGACCGATTTTGCTAATTGGTCTTGAATTTATTGATTGAATTATTTGTGGAAATCCAGAGGTTTAAAAGGTAAATAAATATGAAAATGCTCGGAACTAAATAAAAATAACAATTTTGCTTTTCGTTTGATGTGTCCCCCGTCGGACGGATTCCTTTTGTTTGTCTTAAGTTTATTTTGTACAAAAGTCTTTTATTTATCGATTGAGGCACTACGAAGTCTGCCGGGTCAGCTAGTACCATTATAAATATCTGTAGTTTTTTTTTTAAATTCAACTGTTTAGACTAACGTCTTATTTTCAGGACAACTTTTGATTGACAATGAAGTTCAACTTGTCGTGTGTAATTACAGGTATCATTTTAGCCGCTTTAGAAGCAAATTACAAGTGTCGAGACGCAATTATAGCTGTCATTAAAAGGTGTTTTAGAAAAAAATTACGTTTAATATTAGACAAATTAGACAAATTATTTCAGTATGTAATTGGGTCTTAATTTCACGTATATACCGACTAAAAAAAATTTATCAACACCTTCGAGCTCAACCTTCCAAACTTTTGACAAAAACATTATTTGAATTCTAAATGTGACTTCAAATCGTAGGAATCTTTTAGTTACTGATTACCATAGCTTGTAACGATCACAATTAATCTTGTATACAATAAATCAATCAATGAAAGACGTTCATGACTTATCCCGATTTAACGTAATACGTATTCAGAATACTTGTGATTATTGAATGAATATATTTTAGGTGCGACCAGATACCGGAGACACGGCGGAGCGGTCTTACATCAGTATTTGGTCTTTGCAAAACCCAAATTACGTCACATGATCGTGAAAAATAAATAAATAAAAAACATTAATTAAAAAATACAGATTAAACTTTATCTATACTACAGCCATATACTAAATTTTAAACGTTATTAGACTATAAAATAAAATCATTTTAACTCGTATAAGTCAAAAGACGAAATACTGTAAACAAACATAAATGGAACCGGATAAATCATATGATCAAAAGCGAGACCCAAAAATGGTTTCCTCGTGAAGGAAAAACAAAGAGAGACCGACAGAAAAAAAGTGAGAATAAAAGATTAATAAAACTGCTATGAAGAGGAAAAGCTACGAACAGAAAAGTATGGCAAAGTCTAGGAGAGATCTTTGCCGAAAGTCAATCTCATAACGGAAATTAAAGTCTTATTGAATTTTGAATTTCAATACGACAACTACATTTCATATTACATAATTATCGTAATAGTTAAATATTTGGATCTTTATAAACGAACGTAGAATAGGGCTGAATTGTTCAAGCAAGTGCTCCACATAAAATATGCAAATATTTTAGAGAATTCGTATAATGGATTGCGTACGTTAAAAATGTTTTATAAAGATTCTGAATGCGTGCGCTCCTCATTTAAACGCGCAATTCTATGCAGACTGTGTGAACAATAAGGTTCGCGACTTATTCTGAACAATAGTCGCAGATATGATACGAATCGCCAATTCAACTTTGACGTCTGCGTAACTCCGGTCCGACTGTTGCCGCCTCAGAACTCGATTACAAAGAAACTGTATAAAATTTATATTGAAATATATCACATCGGGTCCACTCGCCCGGTATCGAAACGATATCGCCTGAATCAATATTCCATTACATAATAGTGAATCCGGACTCATCGTGGGTGCGAAAACGTAAGACAACATATTAATGATTAATTTGAGCCACGTAACGACAAAGTCAAACAGCCCGTATCCGTGCTGCGGGGTCGTAAACGATCTAAACTGCAAATAGACGCACCCCATCACCATAATAGTATATGTATGTACATTAAATATAAAGTACACATACATGTATGGTAGACGCGACCGGTACTAACAAAATCAACATATGTATGTATATTTGAATTACACAACTCAAATAAAGGTTATTAGAACCAAGACGAGAACTTGGACAGTTTTAACATTTTTTATTCGCGTATCCGTTAAATTCAATGACGTAGTTCGACATGTTTGTCTTCAAATTGTCACTCGTAAAATACGAATTGGGCCAGCATTATAATAGTTTATATTATAAATTGGGTCCACAGTTATTTTTCAGATCGTAAAAAGATCACTAGTGGTAGGACCTCTTGTGAGTCCGCGCGGGTGGGTACCACCACGCTGCCTATTTCTGCCGTGAAGCAGTAATGCGTTTCGGTTTGAAGGGTGGGGCAGCCGTTGTAACTATACTGGAGACCTTAGAACTTATTCTCAAAGTGGGTGGCGCATTTACGTTGTGGATGTCTATGGGCTCCAGTAACCACTTAACACCAGGTGGGCTGTGAGCTAGTCCACACATCTAAGCAAAAAAAAAAAAAACTTATTTAATGAATTAGATTCTATATTGAAAATAAAAAAAGTACTCACAGTGCACTCATAAAAATGTACGTACAAAAGTATTCTACGGCTTAAACGGTCAATAGGTTTATTAGTTATGTTATTTATTTGTTAATGTTAACAAACAAAAAGACTTCGATTTTGGAAAGAAGAACACTTACGCACAATCAACAAAGAACGAACATACTTTTTTAATTTTCCGTAAACAACAACACCTTATCGATCACACTTCCTGGTGAATAATACAAAAGAAAATTCTAGGACAAATCGAACATTACGATGCATTAAAATCTTTAGACCGGCAGATGTACATACCGGCCACAAATATTTAAGTTGTGAAGGACGGAGGCAAACGTAGCCTGCGTACAAAACGGACTTAATAAGACCGACCACTAACAAAAGATGCAGTTAAGAACATATAAATTCGTACGTCAATGTCCAGACAGTAAATTATATCAAAGTCTTTGTTTTCAAGTGTACGTTTTTTCCTATTCAAGTCACAATGATTAGGTGTATCATTTATACTAAGACACATAATAGTTTCACATTTTATTGATTTAGGCGTAGGGACACAACTATTTGAACTCTCAATATCGGCTAGTCCAAGTGTTATGACAATGCTTACGAAAACCACCTTGACCAAAAACTAATAGCCATAATGGGTTTACAAATACATTTATTTAAAGAGGGGAACCGTTGCTCAATAATCGAGACTCAAACCATATGATACGTTTCGTTGAATATGTCAAATACGCAACCAATGAATTACGACTTGTATGTATTCCTCTCGCCAACGATTCCTTTAAAACTTGATTATAGGGCATTCTGTAGTAGTACGAACAGACCGAGGGAGGCGAAATATCATCACTGGAAGCACAGTGTGGAAGAGAATAACTGTTCCAGAAAAAAAAGGTACAAAACGATATCAGTAATCTTCTATTCTAATAAACATTGCTATTAATAGCCAGTTTTTTTTATCGGTACAAGAACTCCGTACTTAATATAGACTGGGCCATTACTACCAACTGGTAACATACAGAGCTCTAAATGTGTGGAAAATTAAAAACTTATTCCACTACCGCAACGCAATGAACAAAATCACAGAAATATTTAAAACAGTAATCAGTCACACAGTTTTAACATATTATATACATACATAAGCACGTTATATTTATTTTAATTTTCGATTAAAATCTATATTTCATAATAAACTGGTCCTTGAAAAATATATTCTATCCCCTAACTAAAAAAATGAGTGCAGTAGAATGGCCTCGAGCAGGGAGAGATGGCGCGACATCGTGAGACGCATCAAGTCTGCCCCTTCCAACACTACATGACGATCACGACGACTCTGTCAAGAGTGACACGACTGAGAAGAAGAAGAAACTAAACAGCGTATCTCACTTAAATAATTAATATTACACTAAAATAAGCTACACTATTATACAGAAACATACCGTGTCCAATCTTACAAGTTACCCATTTCCGTATCAACGCAAAAAAAAAAACATATTATTATAGCCCATAAAAGTTCACGTGGCTGAGTTTAACAGAAAGTTTTTGTCAGGATAATACACAACAAGTGCAGTAGTTTAAGCATCAATTTATTTTTCAATTTAGGAAGCATGAGACAAGATTAAAAAAGACAAGAGTACATGTAGGCCCCGGGGAACTTTCACCGAGGACCGTCCGATTGTTCACAAGCGAGTGTGTTGTACCACATCCGACTGTACTCGGCGTATCAGCTTTATTTAACCGCGTAAGGTAATAAAACTATAATTCGATACATCGCCCCAAACGCACTCTAACATCCAAAGGAGATGTAATCTTAAAACAAATATCTGTATTTTTTTTATTGCTTAGGTGGGTGGACGAGCTCACAGCCCACCTGGTGTTAAGCGGTTACTAGAGCCCATAGACATCTACAACGTAAACGCCCCACCCGGCTTAAGGTATAAGTTCTAAGGTATCAGTATAGTATACAACGGCTGCCCCACCCTTCAAACCGAAACGCATTACTGCTTCACGGCAGAAATAGGCAGGGTGGTGGTACCTACCCTTGCGAACTCACAAGAGGTCCTACCACTAGTTGTATTCTTAGAATGTAACATTAAGCAATTACTTAAAACCATGTAATCAAAACACCTGGATGATTTGATTGGAAAAATAATATTTTATCTTATAGTGTTTCCGGCTTCCAATCATAAGACACAGGTATATGACAAAGGCTACCACAATCTATTACTATTTCAAATACCGAGCATCACAGCTTATTAGTAGAGCGATATTTTTCTACCCAATTCTCCTTTTAATTTCTATCTTATGTTATGTTGTCAAGGTGCAATGTTAATCGTTCTACCTTCCAAGCTGGTATTTACTATTATTTTGTGTCTGAAAGATCAGCAGCATAGTTTTATAGAGGATTCTACAATGATGACATATCTGCGGCCATATAACAGCCTGAGTATGTACTTCTGGAGCATTCGTGCGTTCTGATCTGGGTTTCAAGGGGATGCCTGCTTTGTGGTATCGTGAAAAGTGGACTCTGAATTAGTCGAAAGGTAGGGTCATTAATCATTAGACCAATGAGGTGATCAATGTGCTTGCACGGGTCGACTCTACCACTGTTCTACCCATATACACCACGTAGTTCTCCTATTAAATTGACACTTATATCTCATATCTCATATTCGGTTACCGTGCTTGATAAACTTGGGACAGACCATAAGTTAACGGTTCATATTCAAGTTAATTTGAATTCTAAATTTTGACGGCAAAACCACTACTTTTAACAAATGCAGACAAGTATCTACATTTTAAAATTAAAGTTAACAACAGTCCGTCAATGATTCGCAACGTGAAGCGAATTCACTATTTAATTGCAAAGATAAATAAAATTGAAATTGAATGAAGCGAACGTAAAACCCGACAGTTAAACATTTGTTCAATAAATGGATGGACGCGGCCAAAGCTAATATGTGCATTAGTTTTATATATTTATTATCGTGGATGGGTAGACCAGCTCATGGGTCATCATCGGATGTTAAGCAATTATTAAGGCCCATGGACAGCACAACATTAATGCCGCCGTCAACCTTAAGACATGTGGTACAAGTCACAATGGCATAGACATTAATTGTTATTAATTATATTTTATACTTCTACTTAAAAGGAATGAAGCTCGTAGGCTTGTTTGTAAAACGTAGGCTTACTTTACCAGTGCCTCGAAATTACCAAAAAACTATAATAAATTTAGAGGTAACAACCTTACTGTATCATTTCTTTGAATGCCGAGGTTGTACGCTTCTATATTAGGTTTGATAACCGAATACTCTTTATCTATTATCTTCTTCCAAAAAAAATTCAGCAAAGTTTTGAATTTTTAAACTGTTCTTTATAAATCAAACGAGTTGAAACAACAAATGTATTCGCGTTTTAGCGCAACAAATGTTTTAAGAAAGCACGTTGTTCTTAAGGAAATCTTTAAACTTGAATGAGCAACGTACTAAATAATGAAAGTCGTGATCTTGACCGAGATAGGCGAATGAAATTGAAACTCAAACAAAATGCTAAAAAAAACGCTAAATTAACAACGCGTTCACTAGATATAATATTATTCGAAAAACTATAGTCAAATACTCATTTAAAATTACAACCTAAAATACGTTCAAACGATAATTCATTTATCAATAAAACATAGTAAAATTAATTTCCTGATCACGTAACTTAACGGAAAAAAAATTCGGGTCTTAGCAACAAGTCTACTGATAGCGATGCCGCTCCTCATATTTGAATAACCTATTTGCGCTTTCAATTCGACTAGTGATTAAGCGACGACATCTACATATCAATCGGCACATTCAATTATAATACAATGTAGTTGTAATTTAAATAACTCTGTCTGTAATTTTTTTTTTATTGCTTAGATGGGTGGACGAGCTCACAGCCCACCTGGTGTCAAGTGGTTACCGGAGCCCATAGACATCCACAACGTAAATGCGCCACCCACCTTGAGCTATAAGTTCTAAGGTCTCAGTATAGTTACAACGGCTACCCCACCCTTCAAACCGAAACGCATTACTGCTTCACGGCAGAAATGGTACCCGCCTGCGGAATTCGAACACCGGTGCATCGCTACATACGAATGTACCGGACGTCTTATCCTTTAGGCCACGACGACTTCAAAAATGGAATTTTCTGTACTCCTTTGGGGGAACCCGATATCTAACGATTTTGTTCCGTTTCCTCGTAGTACGCATACAAATCTTTATATTTATACAAACAGCTGTAGAGAAATATTCAAGTCACAAATATAATTTCCTGATAAAAATATTGCTCCAACCTTGGACACTCCTTGATCGATAACCAACGTTTATCGCATTCCTTACAAAATGATGATCACCACGCAAAAGTGCGGGACCATAAAATATATAATAAAATCTAAGCATCAGAAACAGTAACCCAATAAAAACTAAACGTATGCGTTGATAGAGTAAATACTTAACATTTTTTTACATTCAATCTATGAATTGAATATTATGAATCAAATCACGTGCTCTACAATTTATTTAGACACGTGATTAAAGTTGTCATAAGCTGTACAAATCTATAAAAATCCCTATTTAGTATTCTACTCGACTTCATTGACGAATACACAAAACGCGAAATAAATCATTCGACGCCAACGCAAATAGTGACAAAAAATTGAAAGCAAAAACCTTGATGAATTTCAGTTATTTTAATCGTGTTTAATAAGAACACAGATAAAAATACCAAAATTTCGATGTATACAGTGCGTAGTTAGAATAGTTAATTTTAAATTAAAATACATTATAGTCAGGTACCATATCTAGGAATAAAATGTATAAATTTAGCGAAATAATGTCCAGCTATTACTCAGATGATATACACGCAAGTTAGAGCCACTTAATATTTGATCTGCCCTCCATATTTGTTGGTGTTGAGTACTGAAGGAGGTCTAGGTGTAGAAATTTCTACTGTTCGGTGTCAGTTCGAGTTCAGATCCGTCTCTATCCGTTTCCAAGCAGTCGTACATTCCGGTTTGAAAATAGAATATCCGTGAATCCAAATCAAGTGAAACTTCGACTAGTGTCACAGGTCGGGCGACGAGAATCACGTTGCGAGAGACCAAGCGACGAGCTCATATACCCATTGACGCTAACAAACAGGCAGTAATTGTTTACTTATTTAATTCGAACGCAATCGGTAAAAAACAAACAGTCCAAATTACCTTTCCTTTTTATCAGTGAGATACCACATTTATGTATGAGTTGTTACATAATTCTTTCGATTACTGTAAGTAAATAACTACACACCGCGACATTAGTAATTCATTACAGATCCATTGTGTATTTTAAGAATTCCAATTTAAAACACGTAACACACGGTTATGTACTAATGAATGCCAATACCTATATTGTAAAACAAACACTTTTAGAATATAATTACTTGGAAGCCCATCAATAATTGAAATATTAGATTGTTTCAACACGTGTATTTTGTATTCCGAAATCGCACAATGTTTACATGCCAACAATATGTACGTTTGCAAATCAAGAAGGGACGAATTCATATTACATATATTGAATTTAATCAGACCGTACCAAATTTATTAAACTATTCTATTTATAATCTTAATATAAATAGTACAAAAACTTTATTTTTTACAGTTTAATTTAGACGCCATTTCTGCCTTACAGCAGCAGTAATGCGTTTCGGTTTGAAGGGCGGGGCAACCGTTGTACTGAAAAACTGGGACTTAGAACTTATGTCTCAAGGATGTTTATGGGCTCCGGTGACCACTTAACACCCATGGGGGCTCATAGGGGCTCACGATCGGTGGATCGTGAGCCCGTTCACCCAACAATAAATAAAAAAACAAATAAATATTAAAATGCATCCTAGTACGTATATTATGATGACAGCATCCTTGCGACATGCATCATGCAATACAAAGATATACATCGCATGGCTATTTTACGAACTATTGAAGCCTTGATGTAATAAAGTATCGATACATACCTTTTTGTGATTCCAGAGCACGTTGACGGAGGGTTTCCCGCGACGGAAGTCGCTTTGGTCGATGACATCATCGTGGATCAGAGACGCCGAGTGGATCATCTCACTGATCATCGCCACTTGTCGCTGCGACGGTAGCAGTGCACTGCATTACAATACAAAAATACATTTACATAACTAAGATGCTAATTCAATTTATTCAGCAATTATACTGGGCACGTAATGATTACAGAAAAATACCGACTGCTGTAAATAATGACATTCTGTAACTTTAAACATTTTTTTAAGGGATTTTATGACCTGGTAACTAAGACCTTTAAGGCATGTCTTGTTTTAATTTATATTCTTATTTTTATGAAGATGATTAATTTGAGACATTAATCAACTGGGATGAAATCAAATGAAATGAGATGAAATAATGTGGTATGAAATATAATCACAGTAAAATGCTGGTGATTTATTGAGATTTTTTCAGTGGACTTTTTGGAGGATCCCGAGAAGTTACGTCCAACGGCTTTGTTTCATTTTCCCACATTTGTGCACTTTCACAGATATCAAACAGTTAATAAACCACCGTTATTACACATTTAAGCCCGAAGAAACACTAAATAGATAAAATAAAACAAATTACACAACTTCACTCCTCGCGTCCAAAAAGTCCAACTTTAAGCATTATTAATTATTCCTAGATTACCCTCAAACTGTTTCAATTTGACATATTTGAGGGTAGATCGTCATCGAGCGCTGCTGCACATTAGAAGATCACTTACATTGAGGACGATTTGGATTACGTACAAACTCAATCCTTACTTTAAGAAGCAGTGAAACAAGTCACAACACATACATAATAGAACAGCAACAGGTTGGTTACAAGACAATCGATTATTGTTTAAGATATAATCAACATTGTTGGAGCACAACAACCGTGATTGAATCTATCAATTTCGTGGATCTATTTTCATTTTATTGCTAACATATTAACAAATAACAATAGAGCGGGATGCTTTAAATTTAATAAGTACACTATCTCCTCTTTTAAGTATTTAAAATTTTATTTATTTCACGCAAATTCTAATCTTAAAAACGTTCCGTTTGTCTATGGAACATAATGTCTGGCAACTAAAAATATTCAAATCGAATGGTAATTGTAAAAGAAAGCTTGACTATTCTCATGTAATATTATTTTCATAAAATGCGTGTTCGTTTCACAATCTTTGTAATCAAGCCGATGAGGGTAACTTCAGCTAGTTTTACATTAAAAAAATATATAGAGTACATTATTATTTTGAACAAAATTTTTATTGCTTTAAAAGTTTTATATAGAATTAATAAGAAAACTAACACTAAAACGTTGCTAGTTTGAATTAACCTTGGATGCATGCGCAACCGATGAGATGGAGCAAAAGATGTTTCGTGGTTCGATTTGATTATTCTACATACGTGCTTGATCTTCTTAAGAAATATCTAGTTAATACATGGCTAATCTACGTACTATAATAAATAAGTTCTCTAAATATTCTCCAAGCTGTTATTACACTATTTTTTAATGTAACAGTTTAAATGATTATAAAATTTTATCATTGTGGAGTAACAATCCTGTAAAACGTTTAAAAAGAAAATTAGCATGTACTTTTCAAAGGCAGTTAGCGTTTTCTCATTTGTTACGTGTGCCGGAAGTGCATACGCGTTAACAGCATATACACCAAAAACAAAAGGTCTTTCACAAAGATACAGTCTATTACCGGAAATCTAAGCGGACCCCGTGATGGAATAATCAGTCACTAACCACTCACCACTCGACCTAACTAGGTCTGAAGGATACCACAACCTTTATTGGAATGTGCTTCAGACTTTATTTGTTTACTTCATAGAAACACCATTAGCATTTTCATAAAGGAATATAAAATAAATAATAATATTGTAAAAGACTAAGTGCGATACTATTACAAGCGTAGACAGCACTCAAAAAAGAAACAATATTCATAGTAACTAAACGTATAAAATAAAATAAAATAAACCTACATAGATCAAAAATAAAAACATACAATTATCTAAACCTTATTTAATACCCATTTGCAAAAGAAATAAAAAACGGATGCGTGTACGTAAACTATTTCACCTTACATCTTAAACATCTAAATAACCGGTTAATACGAGGTGGGTCGTGTGCTCCAGCTTTATTTCCAACCGTCAAAAAATACACATAGAACATAATAATTTATGTTTCCTTTACATTTTTTCTGGAACCAATTTGGAATTCCTAGCATGCTGGAGTTTATCACTGCATGTTGAAGTACTACGTGTTTTACAATCAAAGCGCTCGCATTTATTGAAACAGGATTTATTTCATGCTAACATTTCTAGTGGGTTTTCCTTGAGTGGTTAAATTTGTCAAACAGAACGTCATTGCGTGTAAAACCCAGAAGTGATCAAAAATATTTTACAAAGTCAAATATAGAGTCGATAAACAGTGTGCCTATTTATGAATAAAAATGTTTAGGTTGCGTGAACATACAATGGAAGTCATTCGGCATTCAGTTCTAAATATAGAATTGGTCAATTATGAAGATTAGAAGATTAGAAGTAACCCTGCACGGGTTACTTAATTTTAAGTCAGTTGACTACAATCTTTGGGATCTCAACCGACATTAGCACTTGTTTTGAAACTTTCACTTTCTTTCGATCGAGAAACAGACGGCCTGATAGTTGACAAAGTAAGTATACATTCGTTCAAGGCCTCCGTTCAGACATTGAACTATGTAAACGCGGTGTGATGACAGTACGCAATCCAAAATCGTTGGCAAACAGTAAATTAGGCAATGAGTTCATTGAATCAACGAACGAAAGGTTAAATGTAAAAGTGTACATTACGGAAAATTAATTAAGCAAATCTCTTAAATATTTGAAAATAATAATATAAGCTAAGTCAATCGAAACAATTTTTATAATCATCACGTTTTTTTTTTTAAAGTTATAGTTGTGGTTATGTAGGAAACAGTGGCTTGACCCGGAGCTTGTAAAACTTTCTTCACTTTCTTAGTATGCCGTATGACTTCTCAGTTCTCAGTTCGTTGTTTACCGCCGCATCACGTGATCGTGATAGAGATTACACTTCAAAGACGTGTGACTTCACATTTTACAATTTATTTAAATGATTAAAAAAAGAAATTGTCACATAAAAAATAAAAAAACAATCGCTTAAGTTGTATAAGTGCCACATTTCAGTCATTTTAAATTTACATTCATATTTAGTTGGTCTCGCTGTATACGTAAATAGAATTTCGATGTTCAATGAACACTAATGAAACTGACCTGTTCTCTCCGTAAACGTGGTAGTTGACAGCCCTGGCCATTAAAATCGCAACCATCGGTCTGAGTGCCTTGCCTTGTCCGTCGAAGTAGTATGTGGCTATGGTGTTCAGTTCTGATTGGTTTGTGTTTCTTTCTAGTTCCTGTGGATCAGAAAGACTATAGTCGAGTTGAGATCTAATCATTATCTCGTCAAAGCTGCTGATCAATAAAACTAAATTATTACAATTAAATATTTAATTCTAGCTATGTAATTATATTTCTAAAGTCATTATATAGTATATAGTCAATTGACACATAATTATGAAAATTTAAGAGCTGTAGCCATTATTAAATATAGTAAATTTTATTCGTCCCTACATTGTGTCAAGTCTACCATGATCACAGTAAAGCTGCGAAAAGCCATATTAAGGACAAAACAGAATTAGAATAAAAACGAACCGTAAACTTCAAATCAACTATATTTTCGTACAAATAGATATATTAAGCACCTGAATATTAATTCTGTTCATTATTAAATCTTTAATCGTAATTTTTTACAACTAATAATGACTTTTTCTTTTTAACAAAACAAATCTAAATTAAGTTCATCATATTCCTTACAATTTCTCTACACAAATAAATGAGGTACGATAGAGCACGGGTTTTCACTTTCGTTGACTTTCTAAAATAAAATAGGGTCATTTAAACTGTAATGAATAGATAATAAAGCAGCATAAGATAACGTATGCGAAAAAAAAACACGTTAATCCGGTATATTCGTAGATATTAAGTGCTACGAATTCGTAGACTTATTAAGGGTGCTACACCACTCGGAGCGTAGCGCCAGGTGCTGTTGAGTGAAATATTATGTATAAACAGAATACATATTATTTCGATCAATAGTAGTATTATTGATCGAAGCACTTACACATCATATTTGCACATCGTCTACAAAATGTTTTATTTTATATAAAATGTAGGTCACGTATACAATTATCATTATCTTTACCCACTTTTATATATTTTAGTAATGCTATGAGAAGAAACTATGTATTTTGTACGTAAATTTTATAATAGTATTTAATAGACGTATTCTCGAAATTTTCGTTAGTATGATGTTCAATATAATATTTGAATATAAGATTTTAAAATATTATATACACAAAATAAAAGTAATAGTTAATTGAACACTTAAACTAGGTTAAACTTCGTATCCCATGGGCTGGTAATTAAAGTAAAATGTTGAAATAATGAAACAAAGATAATCTAATTTTAAGAGAATGAAGTGATCTAATCGTTTAGGAATTCTAGTTAAACATTTAAAATTTTGCAACCACCATCGACAGTCTGTCACAAGTTTTACGCAAGTGTAACTCTAGCCCTGGCCGTGGACAATGCGAATTTAGGCATTGAAAATTCAGAACAGCCATTATCATTGTTGAACATCAATTTTATTGTCTCTATAATGAGGATGACAATTTTAAAGATTTACGAAATCATTTCTAAGGTTAAGTTTGATGACAATTTAAAATACAATGAGAATCCCGGTCATGCTAAATTGTAAATACAACAAACAAACAGAAACAAACAAAACCTCGCACTAATATTAACTTTTGTTGCCTGTATGTATGGAATCTTCGTTACAACATCGAAAACATCGCTGTTGTTGATCGAACGATGACAGCCGCTTGCTGAGTCTTTTTTTTTATTGCTTAGATGGGTGGACGAGTTCACAGCCCACCTGGTGTTAAGTGGTTACTGGAGCCCATAGACATCTACGACGTAAATGCGCCACCCATCTTGAGATATAAGTTCTAAGGTCTCAAGTATAGTAACAACGGCTGCCCCACCCTTTAAGCCGAAAAGCATTACAGCTTCACGACAGAAACAGGCAGGGTGGTGGTACCTACCGGTGCGGACTCACAAGAGGTCCTACCACCAGTAATTACGCAAATTATAATTTTGCGGGTTTGATTTTTATTACACGATGTTATTCCTTCACCGTGGAAGTCAATCGTGAACATTTGTTAAGTACGTATTTCATTAGAAAAAATGGTACCCGCCTGGGATTCGAACACCGGTGCATCGCTCAACACATATGCACCGGGCGTCTTATCCCTTAGGCCACGACGACTTTCCAAAACTTCCCACTTTTGGCATTGAAACACTCAAACTTCGACACCCCTTTTGAAACTCCTGGGGCGCCATCTAAAATGACGTTTCAATAACGGATTTAACACAAATAAAGACAAAAATGTGGAAATAAACAAATCTAAACATAATTTTGTAATATTTCATTGTCAAAAGATTTCAATATCGAAGTCTACGAATAAATAATTATTCGTAGATCGAAGTAATCAAAATATTCATATAAATTTTCAAGCCTTGCCAACTATCAATGTTAATTATATCCAAAGTCAAATTATACTAACACCTTAGTAACATAGAGGGTTTCATTAACCTATATCACAACCTTAAATTATCAATTCAAATACGTTTTGCAATTGTTACGCTCCGTTCCCACGAGCGCTCAAAAACGCAGCGTCTAGGCGTAAGATTGATTGCACGGAATCAAATAATTACTGAGAAGTCGAAGTAATACCCAAGGAATATGGGTATACTATGCGATTGCTAACTAACTTATTGATAAGAAATATATTTAAAAAAGTAGGAATGTAATATTGTCGTTGCCAAACTAACATATTTTATACGTGCACTTATTGGAGATTTCACATTCTTTGCCGTCTAGACAACGAAAATAGTGTAAAGCTAAATATAAAGCGGTATACTTTTTTGACTCTGCGCTTTAACCATATATAATATTCAATATAAAACAAAAAAGAACTCACTTCTATAAAGGAACCGAGGTCTGTTGGAATGCTACTTCACGGACATTGCAATAGCGCTCGTGGGAATGAGGCCTCAATGATTGAATTCTTAAATCGACATAGATAAGATGCTCGTCCATATTGTCATCGAAAGTTTGACCAATATTCGTCGAAATTAGGCAATAATATTAATTAAATAGAAGACCAGAGATGATTTCCTATGAGTTGTGACTTCAATTTGATTCTTGCTATTCGCAATTACGCAAATTTATAAATTATGTGAATTTAATTTGATTACACCACATACATGTTATTGTGATTTCAGGACGCTATAATAAATATTGCAATTATTTTAATAATTTGGTTTTAAAAAAATCGTGGAGTGCCTTTACTTCTATACATGATGTATCACGAATAGATAAAATGTTAAATATCTTTCGATCATATTTGTAACTGACTACCAGTGTAGTAAATAATATTCCAAGGTTATGTTTTCGACAAAGCTTATTTTGGTACTTTTTTTTTCCTACCTATCCTGATAGCCTTGAGAGGCTATTTCAGCTTCGTCCTAACATGTAGGTGAGCTCACGCGGCTCAAACCGGAGTGTTGCTAACACTGGCCCTAGCAAGAGCAGTGCTTCGCAGAATCTACCACCGGATCGAAAACCCGACCCACTGACAAGATCCGGCGAGAAACTCAGTGGGCTGTGTCTATGGGTTAACTCGCTCGTCGAGCCCTTCGTCGCAAGCGACGGGTTCGACGAGGACGGTGACCGGTGCTTGTAGTACCTAAAAGCACCGTTAATGGATCAGGAGTATCCGTAATGACGTGTTTGGTACATTAATGAACACCAGACTTAAATCGATTCAGACGTCAGCAATGCCAGGGGTACAGCTGAGTCGCTGCCGACCGCTAAAGCTACCGCTGGTCTATACGATGTCATAGATAGAAATCAATCAAACGATTTTATCACAAATATTAAATGAACTTCGACTTCACTCTTGTGTAAAATGAAACTGCGAAAGTTCTAACCAAAACCTGTAATCAACGCCATCTAAAATAGATACAAAGATAATCAAGTAAAAATACAACTATGTTTATGTCAGATGGTTGTTAACTACGCATGTAGTGAATTAAAACACCAACGACATCTAGTTTACCTTAGCTTATTCAAGTGTTCACAGGATTACGGTATTCTCAAGGAATTCTACAGCTGACAGTACGTGTTGACTACAGAAATCTAGATGGAAAGATTAGTACGCCAGTACCAATCAAGATGCCAATCAAGATGGCCCGTGATGAGCATAATCCCATAGCTATAACGGAAAGATTATCTATAAAGCCATCCTCAAAATAAAATTCTGCTTTCGATACACTATATTGTTCTATCCAGTTTTAATTACGTACATAACAAAGAAGAGATTTTGGCCCATTCATTTGAATATAAAATTCATTTAAGCACTTTGAATATCACATTCCTTCAAATGCCGTCTGATTTCAAAAGAACAATTGCATACGTACATATGTATGTGCTAATTATCTGAAGAAACGGATCTCCAATGTCATACCCATTTCCACTATTGATATAATGCTAAATACAATTAGCATGCAACATGCTTACACAAATGTATTGTTAAAAAGTAATGTACATCGTCTGTGAATATAGGGTTATTCCTATGACATTACGTGGGTTTTCTTTTTTCTTCAAATAGATGGGCAACCCAACTCCTGATTTTGAGTATATTGGTCAGCAGAGTTCGTAAACATCACATATTAAATGCCACTGCCGCCTTGAAACATGGTGTTGAAATCTCAATCATACAGCTTCTAACTGTCTCCCGGGTACTAAAGGGCACATTTGTTAACGGTAGAGCCCGCCGTGTAATGTGGCGATTGAGCTCCGCTTGCACCGTTTGATCACAAGCGGGTCCTTTTCTATCATATCTCGTCGTCTACTAATGAAATTAACAAACCCCACTCCCTCTCCCACAATGTGAATTTATATTTAATGTTTAATTAGATAAAATAGTGAAATTGCCTGACAATACGAATCCGACAATGCTCGATACTAGTAACTACACGGGGTGCCTCCTCTACTAGGTCATGGGCGATGTTAAATCCAAATTCCCATTAGACTTAATCAATATTTATCGTGGTCGCAACCGTAGGTGACTTTGGTAAATTATATTATATCGTAATGAAAGACTCCATGATTTTATCTTAGTCTTTATGAAATGTGACGTTATTTTTTACGCTTGCCAAGCGATGTTGCGAAAATACTTTAACAACGTAGTCTGTGTTACAAGGAAATAAGCGTGTGGAAACACACAGCCAATGAGTAAGTACCACATTGGACTAGGGGCCTAGTTTTATACTAGTTTTCCAAACAGAAAGTAGACAAGCGAGAAACGTAGATGGCACGTAGATAAATCATCTAGATGCGGACTTACAATAAATAAAATTTTATTACATACCACGAGCATTACATATACAAAATATATCCTTTTGTAAGCTCTACATGAATGAAACGTTTTAACTGTAGTAAGTCGGTTTAATGAGCAAGAATAATTAAATAACAATTTTGAATTTATCTTTACCGTAGCAGGTACACCTACAAATATTTGTAAAAAAATATCAATTGAACTATTTGAGCATTTTTCATTGACCGATACGATACTGCTATATCGTCTGACCGATCACCTGAAATAATGTCAGTTGCTCCATACGTTTCAGTGCCCCGATAGCGATGAGTATGCACCGTCGACGACATCATCGTTGTCATATCGGATCCTATAAACAATAATCTTAAAGCGTCATGTCCTTGAAATAGAACCTTACTCATTACAGCATCATAAACGAAGATGACTTGCACATTTACTAATATCTTTTTGTTTGTGAGAAGGTCATTATGACACAATATTTGGGATTCCGATATAAATAATATGCCGCGGTGCCATTTAGGCAATAAATACCACAGTTACACGAATCATATACATATTTTTCTCTAAAAGTATTTTATTTTTATTTAGCCAGCTTTTCATATTGGTGGGATTATTTCAGAAATCTAAACAGAACGATATTCAATCAGAAGATCTTTTTTCTTTTACTTTAAGAAGACTCTTAAAAACTTTTTATTCTGACATTTTTTAACTTATATTACTATCCATCTGGCGTTAATTGGTTACCGAAGCCTCTAGACATAACACAACGATATTAGAGTATGTGAAGACCTTAAAGTGTGTTCAATCTATAAACAGAAATTTGACTTTACTTCGCGACAAAAATAGCAAATATGGTAGTATCTACCCGTACCGGCTAATAATATAAACAAATATTAGTTAATGCAAAAATATGTTAATCCTTAGGTATTTCATTATTGTTACCCAATATTGATTCATCGTGGAAGTCGTTCGTACTTAATTAGGTACTTATTTCCTTAAAAAATTGGTACATGATTTCGTCCCCGTTACCACCAAAAACGTTTGATTTGATTTGATTGTACGTGGATACCATCATTAAACTACGGGTGAGCGAGACAACTAGATGTTCTTAATGACCTTGTTAAAATTTTAGTAACTTTACAAATAATTTCACTGTAGAGTTAAAAAAAGATTATCGTCAAGCTGTACTTCCCATAGCATTATACATATTACAATTTACCAATGAAACATAAAATATAACTGAATTGCTTTTTCTATATACAGTTAGAAGATTTTAATAGTTGAATGATTACTTCCAATTCAAAACGACGGTGATTCTAAATTATATATTTTTTTAAATAATAAATGTAAACAATAAAAAAAATTTAATATTAATGGAATGAATATTTAAATTATAAATATATAAAAAAATGTCCTTGTTTCTGAATCTGCGTTGTATGGCTTTTCATTACGATTTGACTTTGACACAATTAGGCTTTATCAGAAGACGTGCCATCGATGTATCGCCCTCTCATTCCATAAACATTAGAAACATGTGAATTGTAAACGCTGATTGACATTTTGATTGCGTTGGATGTGCCATACAATAGAAGTATATACAATCTTCAGATAACTAACGATCTATGCAGACAAAAATTAAAAGATGAGCGATGGTGGTCATTACTAATGACCATGACATAAAATTTAAACATAATGATGATATAAAAATTAATTGCTGGCGGCTGAACCGATTTAGCTAATTTTGGTCTTGAGTTATTGGTAGAAGACCAGAGAAGGCTTAAAAGGTAGATAACTATGAAAATGCTCGGAATTAAATGAAAATAAAAATTTTGTTTTTCCTTTGATGTGTCCCCCGTCGGACGGATTTCTTTTGTTTGTTTCAAGTTTCTTTTATACAAAAGTTTAGGCCTTTTATTTATCGATTGAGGCACTAAGAAGTCTGCCGGGTCAGCTAGTTTAAAATCAAAAAGTTTTGCTTACCGATCTAATATCCTCATATATTCCATTAAGGTCATCTTCTAATAAGCGATATGGATCAATGATCTGTGTGCCGTAATCCGGCAGAGAGCCGGTGCTTGTGCTCTGTAAATTGGAGGCGAAGCGGCGCACTAAGCCGCCGGGGACCGGTAAACTGCCGGCTCCACATGTCGGACCGCATGTTGTGACAGTCTGTAATCAACAAATTCAATATATACTCTTGCTTCTTATGAACGCGTAATACTTAGCAAACATACAAAAGTTTTTATTTCAAAAATAGACAAGCTCGCGATCCCCCTTCTTCATTTTAAATTGTAATAGGAACCCATAGACATGACGCATTAACATCGCCAATTTAACCCAGACACAGCCGGATTTAACCCAATTTAACCCACAGACAGTTTCTCGCCGGATCTTCTCAGTGGGTCGCGTTTCCGATCCGGTGGTAGATTCTGCGAAGCACGGCTCTTGCTAGGGTTTGTGTTAGCAACGTCGTCAGGTTTTAGCCCCGTGAGCTCACCTAAAGCGAAGCTGAAATAGCCTCTCAAGGCTATCAGCATAGGTAGAAAAAAAAAAGTCACCAATCACATACGCCAGTAACAGATTAGGTCTTCATTTATGTGTATAATCACTGTCCCACAGAATCGTTACCAACCGCGGGATCGATTGGTATTTACATTTCTTTGAACTTTCTTTTTGTGTACTGATTTTTCCATTATGATAAATAGGTTAACTGCCATGACATTACCTGGCAAGGTATCCCGCAAACTACCAGTTATTATCCCACAAGATATCACACAAGAATAAACTGAATTCAGTAAAATCTATTAGATATAAACTTTTAGAATAACATAATGACACATAGGTATTATTTTTCTGAGACCAAAAGAATACCATCAACGATTCAATTAAAAGTCAAGAGCTCGGACGATAGACTTGTATGTCTGTACGGTTTTTTTGTTCCGACAAATCATCACATGGAAAAACAATTGCGAAATTCCCTTAAAGAGCGTGTTTGTTATCGAATCGTTCATCAATAGTGATAAGGGATTGACCAGCAGTGGGTGCGGCGCTCGCCCTTAACTATACAGCGGTATGACGGCAGTGACCGCGATCCGCTATTCCGCAACCGTGTTTATGCAATTGCAGGCGAGTGCAGTTCGCCTGATGGGCCCAGACCGGCCAGTTGCAACACCGTCGCACGTACCGACTACGAACGATGCTCAAATATCGCACTATGAATACGACGCTTTAGTTTAACTAATCATCTATATATTAATACGTGAAGCAAAAACGTTGTATCCCTTTTTACGAAAATTACGCGGACGGAAGAGTATGAAATTTTCCACACTTATAGAGAATATAGAGAAGAAGTGCACCATGCTAAATTTTTTTAAAAATAATGCATAAAAGATACATTAAATCAATAAAGAAAAGATTACACACACTACATGCCATGTATTTGACGCACACACGCATGCATACTATTTATTGTCAAAATTTTGTTCTTGACGTCTGTGGTCAAATTGAGAATAGATTAAATATTGTTTGTCTTTATTCATATTTTTTTATAGTATAGCCTTGGCGAAATTTGTGATTATAGAAAACTTACAATTCCAATTAATTATAGTCGAATTTCGACTAATGCGGGACCTCTAGTATCAATTAACAGAGCAGAATCACGTTACATAACATTATGATTCATACAATAAATGACATTTTTGATTGGTCCTTAATTGAATTTTAGTATTGTTATTCAAGGCCAGAGGAAACGTATTAACAGAGTTATAATCTCATTACGTATTGAAATAACGCGAAACACATTTGATACCTCGTTACTTTCATCTAGTTATGTAAAATGTAACAACCAACGTACCATATCCAATTATCTTCGTCGAAATATATACCATCGTTATTACAACACTTCAACAAAATTTTATAAAAATCAAAATCGCAGCATGGCCCATAATTTTTAAGATTCGATTTCCAGTAAGTTTACTTATCTATACTAATATATAAATCTACAGTGGTTTTTACGGATGTTCCGTTATAACTACTGGATCATGCATCCGATTGACTTGAAACTTGGTATCCATGTAGAAAATACATGTACTTAATGGATAGGCTAATATTTATATGAGTGTTGGACTCCCTAATAATAATGACAATAAATAATAATGTTAATTTTAAATGCGCAGCGAAGCGGGCGAGTACACCTAGTTTATTTATAATTTTCATGACGATTTATTTTAACATAATCTTAAAATTACTCGTCTTAGAACCACATCACACGATATGGTTTAAGTAAGTAGTTTTATTTAAACAAAGGAACAAGGCAGATGAACTCGGTCGATCTGTGGTAGTAAGTGGTTTCCCTAGCGGCTAGCCCATAAACATCCCGATGTTACACACATCAGGATACTGAATAATGTGTAGTGAGCTGCATGACTTTTTTTTTTGATTAGGAAGAAATAGCCGGACTTCGGTCTGAGCGTTGGCGGGGTTTGGTATAGCATGCCGGAGATGGACAACTAAGATCTAGAGTCACTCAATAAGTCAGGTCCGGACGTCCAAATCGCATCAGGGGTGTCAACACTGATCCGATGTAGTTAATCCCCAGAACAACCACACTAGCAAAACACCTGTACCGACAAGAGGTCAAGGTGTCGTCGGTCACAATCCATCTAGACCGACGAGATATAGCATTCTGCACTCGGATCATGCTATCAGGATAACGCAATTTCACGACCCTTCAGTACAGAACATCTTCATGGTTAACCGTACAGTTCCCGATGTTTACTAAAACTATTTAGCTTAAATTTATTAAATATAATTATTCTTTTATAACCCAAGTTATTATCTTTTGTCGTATATTTAAAATTTATATATTCGCATATTCTTTATATCGCCATATCAAACATTAAGTACAGTATAATAAGTAATTTTTAAATCGATTTCTTGATTTGTTAAACACATTTGTAAACCATTTACATAATGTTCAGTCGATGTTTACCTTCATAGTCATGTTTCTCATAGTCAAGTCTTGTGTCAAGTTCATAGTATTGTTAAATTAAAACTTTAGAAATGGAGTATCTGGGTATGAGGTGTATCACGTGTAAGTGTCGTAAAACTCATTAATAAATTAATTAATAAGAAAAAAATCTGAACCTAACCTGTTATTAAAATTAAAATTGTTTCAATTATGTGCAAACTCTCAGTCCGGAATCTGATCTTAGAATAATCATGCATTTATTTTATCATATAAGATACATTTTCACGTATGCCCGTAATATAGTTACTTTCGAACATCCTAAGAATTCATGAATCAGAATCCGTTTATTAGCACTGGATACAATACTAATACTACATAATATATAATATGCATAATATAACACTGCGAAAATCGTAGTTCTTAAAAAAAAATTTTGTCTTCGTGTGAAACCAATTTGAATTGGAAAACTTGGAAATTCCATGCAATTGACGCACTCTTCCATTTAGGTAAAACAAATTAGCAACTAGCAATGTCAAATTTCTAGGTTCTTTGATGATTGTTAACATGATGAGTATGTATTTTTTGTTGTATGCAGTTATCACAACATACTACAATTATTTATATTAAAATCTCCAAAAAAATTTGATAATATAAATTGCAAAAATCAAAAAAAAATTCAATCATGAGTATTTTCTATAGCAATATACGTTATATTAAAGTCGCATTGAATGACCTATGAACCACATTGAAACCTTGATAGGTCATCACACCGTGACCTTTCAGGATTTCAGTGACCGGAAGAATACTTACTCAGCCAATTTCGTACAAAAATAATTATATTAAATTCTTAACGATTATTTTGCTTTACCAGGATGTAACATTTTAAAGAATATTGTCTTATTAATGTCAATGTTGGTCGAGGTATTTCTTGTATAATAATATGCTTGTTATTTGCAGTCCTTTGCATAGGTATGCATTTTTTTAAGTTTTTTTTATAATCAATATTTTGAAATGATTAGCATATAATCAATGTTTATAGTATAGCACTAATTGATATTAATTTTATTTGTAGGTGTACTCTATGTGAAAGTCATTTATAAGCACATTTTACATTGCAATACAAAAACCCTTCACAATATCCACGTGATTCACAACAGTTTAGGCGGGATGCTTTAAATTTTACGCGACCAAAAGCTTTTCTATATACATACGTTTGTCTTTTCACTATAATGAAAATATAACGAGAACTAAACTGTTACTTATCTAATACTCGTACAAGCCTTTGAGGTATTAAGAACCCAAGTAAACCAACGATCTTTGGTTCATAGAATATTCTTTCATCATAAATTGGAAAATCATTAAAAAAAAATGCGAAGTTTTATTTATTGCCCTTATAGGCAGACACTAGCATACAGATCACCTTATAGTGAGTGGTTACCGTCGCCCATGGACTTCAGCAATGACAGGGGCAAAGACAAGCCGCTGCCTAGAGCTAAGCCTCGTTTGAAGATGGAGAAGGAGTCTCTAATTAATGTTAAAATATGTTCTTTACTAATAATATAATATTTGATATGACGACTAATGGCACATTGTGTAACCTCGGCAACTGTTACGTAATCGAAAAGTCAGAAATAATGAAATGGTCAAATTGCCCATTTTTCGTTAACGTCTAATATCATATTCAAAGTATGAAGTCAAGACAAATGGTATCCTCTCTGTTTCAAATAAAGCGTGTTCCTTTTTATTGCATCTATTAATTTCGATGAGACGAACGTCATTATTGATCAACTACTCGTATATTCGAGCACGTAAAATTGCGTGTGACCGTGGTCCGTGGGCACACATAACAATTAATACACGATAGAAAGTAAGCGTTTCGTACATACTCTCTTGCGCATCGGACAATGAATTCTTAATATAGGCATGAACTGTGATTGACACGTACATTAATTCGAATTACGATTCGAACGTGGATATATTAAATTACTAGCTGTACGCGCCCGCTTCGCTGGGCATTTAAAATTAACATTATTATTTCTTACCACCACAAAGATTCTCATAATTAACGCCCCCGCAACTGTTGTAGGGAGTCCAACACTCATATAAATATTAGCCTATCCATTAAGTACGTGTATTTTCTACATGGATACCAAGTTTCAAGTCAATCGTATGCATGGTTCAGTAGTTATAACGGAGCATCCGTAAAAACCATTGTAGTTTTATATATTAGTATAGATAATTTCGGGTTACACTGAGCTACAGATATGTACATAACTATTCACTTTCCTAATTTAGTACAACTCAATAATGTTGAAATCGAACTATGAAAGATTTAATTTCGATTTTTTCATTGTGTTTTAGTCAGTAAATTTTGTATGAGAATTATGGAGGGTAGAGGTAAGGAGAACCGTCTCTGTGTATGAAAAAGTGTCCGTTAAAATCTGCTAAACAAGGGTGGCCCTACAGTAGCAACCGAGTAAATTTTAAAAAAGGCGCTGAAAGTTATTAGAATAACATAGAGAAACAAAAAATTACGAAAGAACTGTAAGCACTACAAAATCACAAAAAGTATTTTATTTAAAGCTGATAAGGAAATATAATCGATGTCTCCACGTTTTGCCACAGCAATAATTTAAGGTTTTATTGACGAAATTAGTTTGGACTACGTAAGCATGTTTGGTCTTGTATATTACACTGTCACTAACTACTCTAGTCATTAAATATATTAAATTTCCTAACTCAGCATACTTCAATCAGTTAACAACTGCTCAATTCATATCATACCCTATCCCTATGCTAGCGCCATTCTGAAAGTGGGACACTTTTTCAAGCTTCTCCCATATGAGACCATTCTTCTTACCTCTACCCTCCGTAATGAGAGTCTAAACTTATTTCTCGTGGTATGTTGTGTTCTACAAACAACTTTAAGCAATGCGAACGTGCCTCGATTAGTAGAGTGTAACGGCTACGGGAATTGTAGATGCCAACCGTAGTGCGTATGTTGCTAGACACACGCACGTTGCTAGATGTGATCTAGAATACTATTTTCTTAACAAAATATAGGGTAAAAAGATCACACTGGCTGATTAACAGTCTAGTAATGTGTAGCGCGGCATAACTTGATGTTGATTAGTTCAAGTTTTTAGCGCTATCCTACATGTTTCTACGACAAAAAACAAAGTTTTTTTTTCTTTGCTTAATACGTTGACTACCATGTAGGTCACCGGTGCCCTACGCGGCGCACTGAAATAACTTTGTCGATTTCTGTTACTAAGGCTGTTACTAAGCGCCTGGATTGCCTAACTTTGCCTTGTTTTGTTTACCATGTTTTAGTCTTTTAAGACTTAGAAATAGATTCATTCTCAGTATCTTCGGATTCGACTTTCCCAGAATCTAATAGATATTCCGGCGCCTTAGTGAGAAGATCGAAATAAGAAATTGACATAATAATTCAGTGCGGCACGTAGGGCACCGGTGACCTACGTGACAGAAAACGAGTTAAAATTCTAAGCTCAATATCCATTATGCTGATAAGCTGATTAATAGAGCTAAGACACCACTGCCCAATTTGACAGATCTAGGTATTAGTTCCATCAGTCATTATAAAAAACAATTCCAGCTTCTACCTCATGTCGCAAGGTGTGTGACGGCATTTATGCTGTTATCTATGGACTCCGGTAACCACTTGCCACCAGGTAAGCACGTTAACCCATCCATGGTAAATGGTAAATACATTTTAAAAGTGATTGTCTTTTGTTACGACTCAGCCTGAAAATTAAAGTGATTGGAATCGACCTTCACGCTACATTCGAAAATAAACTAAAACAATGTTTATAAACAATGTGTGACACGTTTATGTAAATCGTAAAGCAATTTAATAATATCTTGACTTTGAGATTTTAAAAGTAAGGCTGCGTTGAATTTAGGTTAGCGCGAATTGGCGATTAGTGATCGGCAAACCATAGCCATGTACAATTAATTGTTTTAAAACATTTCATTACTATCAATTCATCACGAAAATACAGCCTGCTTAATTAATAGCTGTTGATGATGCGTTAGTTTGTTTTCTTCTGTTTTAACAATTAGCTCGCTTTTAGCTCCCATAATATATAAATAAATAATATTTTAATATTCTTTTACGTTCTAGAACGAGGTTCTCAAAGCCGTTCCACTTTGGTGTCCAAATCAACCTACTACCAAATCACCAGCTTTAAAGGAAGCAATAGTTCTTTTTTTGAACTTTTTCATATATTACACACATTTTAAATGATATTTGTGAACAGTAATTTAATGTTAACACGGATTAAAATGAAACCAGCAAAATTATAATTTGCGTAATTACTGGTGGTAGGACCTCTTGTGAGTCCGCCCGGGTAGGTACCACCGCCCTGCCTATTTCTGCCGTGAAGCAGTAATGCGTTTCAGTTTGAAGGGTGGGGCAGCCGTTATAACTATACTGAGATCTTAGAATTTAATGGGTGGCGCATTTACGTTGTAGATGTCTATGGGCTCCAGTAACCACTTAACACCAGGTGGGCTGTGAGCTCGTCCACACATCTTAGCAATAAATAAAAAAAAAATACTCGTCTAATTTCATAACTCCATCACTTTGAGTCAATATGTAGTAAGTAAGTAGTTCAATAAACTGGTGTGGCCTTGATTGTATTAATTGTGTAGTATAATCCGCTAGAACACAACAGCAGAAATGCAGCACCGTTGCACACTTCGCAAACGAAACCGTTCACTGTAACAATGGATGTACAACATTTTTCGCTTGAAGTTTTTATCGACAAATTCACAGAAACTTTTATATGTGCGTATTCATCTATCTTTATATATATAAAAATGAATTGCTGTTCGTTAGTCTCGCTAAAACTCGAGAACGGCTGGACCGATTTGGCTAATTTTGGTCTTGAATTATTTGTGGAAGTCCAAAGAAGGTTTAAAAGGTAAACAAATATGAAAATGCTCGGAATTAAATAAAAATAACAATTTTGTTTTTCTTTTCATGTGTCTCCCGTCGGACGGATTCCTTTTGTTTGTTATAAGCTTATTAATTTATACAAAAGTTCTTTTATTTATCGATTGAGGCACTACAAAGTCTGCCGGTTCAGCTAGTTTAATTTAAAAAATACGCTTTTGATGTTTTCACATATTTAACCGTACTTAATTGTGAATATTATTTCTTAAGAAATAAATAAATAATTACGTAGTCATACAAACTAAATTGATCTTGATATCACTAAAGATTTCCTAACATCGCGACATCAAAAAACAAGTGACAGAGTATTAAAAACAAAATAACCAAAGATTGAATGCGCCTGTCATGGGGGGAGGCAATAATGACCGCAGATGCAATTACCGCGTCTCTAGTCCGTGGCGAGAGGTAAGTGTGTCGAAGACGGGCTTTACGCCGCTGGGTTATGAATCAAGGACATTGCGTCGTAACTGACATTTTATTATAATATTGTTTTTTAAGTTATTAAACAATCCGCACTATTGCCGATTAAATATCGTAATCAAATTCAATTTCAATGCAATGGACGAAAAAAAAACATTTATAACGCATTATTGTTTTGAATCAAAAATCTGAAAAACGAATGATAAAAAGCTCTCTTTTACATATTAGGTTAGCTGAAAATAAATCAATTTAAATTTTTTTTGATTGACAGTCATAAAATATGGTACAACAAAGTTCAACATTAATTTCTGCATTGTATTCGATAAATTTATTGCATTAATGCATTTCTGATGTTAACTGCGACTTAAACAAGAAATGTCAGCTACGAAGGTAAACCTGTATACAGAAAGTCCCCTCAGAGCACAAAAACCTTTCGAGGAAAGTACAACGATGCGGAACGCGGATATGTTCATCACTCCGTATTCAATTTCCTTGAAGGTGATCATCTACTTGTACATGACATTAAGACGCGACGTTGAAATACCAATTACTTGTTTTTTTTTTTTGTTATTATAACGTACACACATATAGGAACATTAGCGTCGAACTCTACATTACTTCGTCAGATACAAAACGACATTTAAATGAGAATCCATGATTCTTGTTCTTGCCCTTATATCACATTATGTAGGGTCGGCGCAGCATGTCCTCTTATCATGTCGCAGAAGAATATGGCATAAGGTTTACGACCAGCCGTCTGCGTGAATTCAACGCCTAAGGTTCTCTAAAGGTTCCTTGGGTTATTTCTTTTTCTTTCTTATGTCCATATTGCACCGTACCATAGGAAGGACTTTTTCTATATCTTATTTTGATAGTTCATTTACTTGATCCGTTTTTGTAATCCTCGATTTTGCATCAGATAGGTACCATGCTTATTAAAATTTTACTAATCCGCTGCTTATTGTCCTTGTAGCAAGGAACACGGCTGTTAGGCCTAATACCTGGAATCGTTACTTATTATTTCATAAAACCAATTCCAAATAGGTATACATGATTTTAGTTCCATGATTATGAATAATAATTATTATTGACTAATACACGGAGAGAAAGAACAACAATAGAAAATATTGCAAAATTAAGTCTCTGTTAATTTTCTTTTGTGATAATGAAAGAAACAGGCAGTATTTGTTTTTATTAAGCAATGGTACCTATAAATATTCATCGTTACTCATAAGGATCGTTTTTCATTATCACGACAGTTAAAATTAATATTTTATAACATCAAAAGTACCTACTAAATTTTTCTATCACGAAACAGTTAAGAAAGATTTGACCATAATTTCGATTTACATATTAAGATTCAGTATCTAAATGACAAAATACAAAACAGTCGCTTTTTCAGTCTGTCCGCCTATCCGTCTGTCACAGCCATTTTTCTCGAAAATATTAGACATTGATTTTGGAAAAACAGGTATATTCGATGAACTGATAAGCAATGCTGTATTTCTATTAAAGTATGGCAATCCATCGTATAACTGAGATAAGAAAAAAGTTATAAAGTCGTTCAGTGGATCGAAATATCAAAACTTTTTTGTGTTTGTATGCAACAAGGTAATTCTTAACTGTTTTTTTTTTTAAATCAGATCGGCAAATGGTGTCTATTCCGCCTGGTATGGAAGGATCGTCGGAGCTCATAGTCATCACGATATTAATATCCCCAATCACCTTGAGACATAAGTAAGAGTCTTAATTGCATCACAAACCGGTTATTTGATCCTTCTAGCCGGACTTCGAAACAGGCGGGATAGTGGCACCTAACCGAATGAGCTGACATTATGTTTTACGATCAGTGCTTAAGAAAAAACAATACTGTATGTTTGTCGCGTTGTAGCTGTGACCATGAGGTACCACCTTCCTGCTTAGTTTTGGGACAAAGAAATCTTGAGTGAGAAAGACAAAATAACTTAGCAGCTATCGGTCTATTGCCAATTGCTATATTGCCAAACTAATAATATTTTAAATAGTCCCATTTCTCATCACACTATAGGACATCACATCTAGTTAGATATTTGCCTTACGTTATGAGTGCTGTTTCGGTGTTGTGGTCAGTAAACCTGCGTATTATGACACAGGCTTTGATTTAGAACCTCGGTCGAATTGAGTATTTTATTATATTTATAGAACATTTGGTATTCGAGTTTTGGATACGCATGTTCGTGTCTATGTGTTGCTGGTACATATAACAAAAAATATAAATAGAGCACAGAACGATTATTTATTGGGATTTCTTTCATACGTCATATTTCTTTTTTTAAATTATCACTTTCAAATTAATAAGTATGTTAGAAATATCAATTTCTGAAAAATATCAAAATGTAATAACAATCCGGATTAAAAAGAAGATAATTACGCGATAATTCTTTTAAATGTCAGACTTTACGAAAACCTGACTCCGATAAAAATTACCGAGAGGAATTCGAAATCGTTTACCAGTTTAAGATCATTAAACATTAATATGTATTTTATGCGTGTACTACAAGACTGTAAGCGTACTGGATATGGTAAGAAAGAGTTCGTCTAATTCACTCATAAATACGAACCTAACGAATGTCCGTAACACGTATTCGTCTTAGTTAGTTTTATAGAATACTCGCTCTGTCCGTGATCATTTTGAAATAAATATTAAGTATATAATATAACAGATTTTTTTTTCCTAGCTATGCTGATAGCCTTGAGAGGCTATTTCAGTTTTACCCTAGCGTGTAGGTGAGCCCTCGGGGGGCTCAAACCGGAGGTGTTGCTAACATTGGCTCTACCAAGAGCAGTGCTTCGCAGAATCTACCACCGGATCGGAAACGCGACCCACTGACAAGATCCGGCGAGAAACTCAGCGAGCTGTGTCTGTGGGTTAATTTACTCTTCAAGCCCTTCGTCGCAAGCGACGGGTTCGACGTGAAAGATGACCGGTGTTTTTGTGATTTGTTAAGAACAACAATGTTTTATAAAACTATTTGATTTTTAGTTGTAGTGTGATAATCTAAATAATCTACAAAACCTGTTAGTACTCACTCAGCTAGCACTTCTTCTTAGACGTTGGTCACGAAAATGAATTATTTATAGTGTCAGAAATTATTGCTAATAGAAAATCATTTTTCAAGTTTTCCAAGGCCCAGGGTCGTATGTCACAATCATTGACCGAAATGTTTGAAATTCTGTCGTATTTTACGCAATTATCATTAAAACGAAAATGAATATGATGTTGTTAATAGCCTGCTGTTGTTACGAAAATATCGGAAGCGTGATGTAGATCTCTCTTTTATCCCAATGATGTATAAATAAAGATCATTCTTTCTATTCTGTCTATCAGCGTATTGCAGAAAATACCGAATGCATTCAGCGTACCGAATTCACTCAATGACATTGTCCAGCTTTCGGGGCCCTTCTGTATTATCATCACGTAACTTAAGATTCAACAAAATGTGGTAATTCGAAAATAACATATGCCACATTGGTAGTACGTATTGCTGCAAACTCTTATACAATGATGTCGACTGAACAAATAGCCGTGTGTTCCGCATTTCTACTGAGCTTGATGTACGAAGTATGTTACGTGCGGCACGATTCACGTGTTCGTTCTATTATTTCATTCAAAAACCGTTTTTTTATTTTTTTATTTTCTCATTAATCGTTTTTGAAATTAATTTCAATGTACCTTTTGCCAGTTCACTTTAATTTTCAGGTTGTTATAACGACCTTACACAATCAAGGTCAATGTTCGCGAAACGGGCTGAAAGGAAATAAGAAAGGCTCTGCCGCTCCTTCCACAGGCGAGTCACCCAGTTTTCACGCTACTAAAAATTCAACGAATCGTCGCACAGCTTTCACTGACGAGTATCCAATGCATGTAATTTAGAAGTGTAATCATTTAATCATCATCAAAATAATTGTTTACATTTTTTAGGAAACCAACGACTATGATATTTAATAGGTACCTAGCCAATTTTTTTTTTGCCTCCCTATGTTAATAAACTCTCTTCTACACGACGCGTTTGGCGAAGTAAATGAAATATTAATGCAAAATATAATTGTTGCTTAGAAAGTTTTGAGCGGATCGTTGAAATTGGACATAGCATGCTCGCACGCTGCGCGAGAAAGCAAGACGAGCTACCAGCTAAGCAGCTAACCGACGCGCTAACACAACAGGAATACCAGTTTTTAGATACATTATATGTAGGTACCTACAAAAAAGAGGATGTATATTTCTATAAATAAACACTAGTGAAAATGATTCGTGACTGGAAAATTTCTTCAATTTTACCTATATGTTATTATTAATGCAATTTATTTTAAACTTTGACCCTACGGAAGAAAAAAAACGAGTGAATCAATTTGCCGAGTTATAGTGAAAATCGTTGTACAAACCGCATTAACCGGTGCCGCTTACGGAACGACCTACTATCTACAATCCACATAAATATAAGAAGTTTCACTTTTAGCGTTTTCCGTGTGTGGATCTACTTATTCGATCATTTTAAAAAAAGAATTCAAATTTTTCATTCATTTTTTTTAATTTACATCTGAAAACGTATGTGACCTATGAATTCATTCATAAATTATTAACATTATTTTACTTTGATTAAATTGATAACTAATCAGCTGACAGAAAATAGGTTAGTTTCCGTCATACTGTTATGTAAATTGTAGAACAAAAAAGGATGGGATGATGGTACATAACTTTTAATACAATTTTATTGTTTTGATAATAACTAAACTAAAAAAGAAGTAGTAAATCTAATTTAAACTTGTCTAACCTGACATGTCTTTCCAAATGTCCGCAACGGAGATGGTCCAGGAGGTTTGAGTTTCACAAATACAGTTTGTTTTCGAAGTTTATGTCCAAATTGACACATTAACTTATCCTGAACACGAGCACAGAGCCTACTCGAACTTAAACACGCCATAGCTACAACTGCAACGCAACGCTCGAAGACATGGACTACCTACCGCAAGCGGCATACGAGTTTGTCTTTTCCTCCCCACTTTATCAATTAATGGATGGAGACAGCTGATTGTCAAACGCCATTTTTTTTAAAGTTGCCTATAAGAAAAATTTAACATTAACAGAATTTACATCAAAGACTTTTTAGTTCAATTATCCTATTGGATTGGTAAAATAATCAAAACCTATACAGCCAAATCTCTTCTAATACGAAACCAAAAACAAAACAGAAAAAAGTAATTTAATTTTTCTGAAATTGATTTTAAAATTAAAATAATTGAAAAATTAAATAAATGGAATAAAATGAATTGAAAACGAATAAAATGTTATTAAACATCAAAGAAACAGTAAAGAGGACAAATAACTGATAGGAAGATAAATCACTTCTCAATGAAGTTTATGGGCTTTATTATCCAATTGGTAGTAGTAGTTTTATTTTTCAAGTGGAAAGGCAAAGGTATCACACCATATAGCCTTATCTTTTATATGTATTTTTTTATGAAATATGATATTATGAAATGAAATGAAGCTGATTAATATGAAGCATGACATGGCATGGCATGAAATGAAATGAGATGATATGATATGATATGGGATATTTTTATGAAAAATGATAATATGGAGTGAAATGAAATGAAGAATTTGAGACATTAATCAACTGAGATGAAATTAAATGAAATGAGATGAGATGATGGATGGAGGGATGAAATATAATCTCAGTAAAATGGTGGTCGTTTACTGAGATTTTTTCTGTGGACTTTTTGGAGGATCCCGAGAAGTTACGTCCAACGGCTTTGTTTCATTTTCCTACATTTGTGAACTGTCACAGATACTAAACAGTTAATAAACCACTGTTGTTACAAATTTAAACTTGAAGAAACACTAAATAGACAAAATAAAACAAATCGCACAACTTCACACCTCGCGTTCCCGCCAAAAAGTCTTAACCAATTGGTCAATACAAAAAAAAGACTAATAACGTAGATTATACACATAATAAGAGTTACGTATAACATATATTCCTGTAAACTTACTAAAAAAACTGAGTGAGAGAAATATTTTTAACTTTATTTAAATCTCACGCAGAGTAACTCATTGTATACCATTAGTCAATGCTGATCTTTCATTGATAGAAGCCACTGAAAATGCCGAGAGTGAAATAAAGCAAAGCGGTGACGAATTTATTTTCACTAAATAATTTGGCTATATGTAAATTCTCTTCTTGTATGAATGTTTGAGTTAAGACTGTCAACCTACATTAAATTACTACGGCTGTACAGATACGACGTCTGAGATAATTATACACCACGTCCTTACGGACCGATCAGACCCAATAACATTTGCATTAGACACCTTCAGCTCTAACACTAGAAGCAGGCTTAGAGACCCCTGTAACTGTACTCGTCGAACTCGACAAAGAGGTTGACGTGCAACCTAACTCATCGGTGCAACATTACACCGGTCATCGTTCTCGTGGAACCCGTCGCTTGCAAGGAAGGGCTCGACGAATAAATTAACCCATAGACACAGCCCTCTGAGTTTCTCGCCGGATCTTCTCAGTAGGTCGCGATTCCGATCTGGTAGTAGATTCATTCGCGAAACAATTGCTCTTGAGTAATTAGGTCTCCTTCGGAGGCGCTCGGGCGATGGTTAGCAAATCCCACCCCTCCTGGCTGAGCCTTTGCTCGCCCACCTGTCCTAATGAAACTGGAAAGGCCTCGGGGCTACCAGTAATCCTTCAATCATAAAAAAGATAGTTATATGAGGTTAGCGTATATTAAAATCAGAGGTGGTTAGTTTCAGAATAGACCTGGATTCGACCTTCAAAACATAACAAAAGGTTAGGCTGTATGGTCTTATACCTTAGCTTTTCATCAGTTAAATAACCTCAAAAGTATGTAGGTACCCACTCATAAACTTTAATAGACCAGAAAAAATAAATCTTACATTTTATCTACGTCCATATTTTGAAATAAACTAGAAAGGATCAAAGAAACACTGAAAAAGAAAATTAAACATTGTAATCATAGTACATATCCTTAAGATTATTACCCATTCTCAAAATGTTTCCAAGGTTCATACAAGTGGTCCAACATTTAAAAAATTTAGAAAGATCGATACTGTTAAGCCTTTTCGGTCATCCTCCAAAAGGTAGGTAATAAGCTAAGGAAATGCTGTTGTTTTCCTAGTACAATTTATATTAATTTTCTATATATCTCCTTATATGTTAAAACCTTATTAAGGGTATATTGTTTCTGAAATTTTAATATGAAAACATTAAAGCGTTTACGAGCAAGACCCGCTCATCTACAATTTGGTTAAGAAAGAAACACAAATATTGCTGATTGAGTCTTTGACTATTTAACATTAACTAATATTTATTTCTCGACATCAGACTATTGAGACTATTTCTTTCTATAAAATATTCATATATCTGTGCTGTTTACTATGATTTTTATAATATAATTAGACATTAATTTCTTCTTTTCCAGAACTAGCGTTAGCGGTCTCTGTTCATCAGCAGCCAAAGCCAACTCCTAAAGCCTTTTCCATTCATGACTTAATAGGAGATGGATTCTTACTTGCGGTACCAAAGTTTAGAAGAACAGTTGAAAAGAGATTGAATCGGAAATTTGGGTGGCCTGAATATGTTTGGAAGCCATTTGTACCGAAAACTAATTTAAAAACATGCCATGAGTGTGGTCACCACCACGAACAAGGCAGACTATGTGGTAAGATACAATAAGTAGTAATATAAATACTCTTATTATATTTTGAACTCACGTCAGTAAGAGTCTGTAGCTATTGTGCAGATTGATTTATAACAGTTATCAGAAAATGTATTAAGAGCCCTTAATAAAACTACTCTGTAGTGCTTCAACATTAATTTATCCGTCATTAAATCATCATTATTAAAAAAATATTAAGTCACAGCCATTTACTATAAATTTTTTTTTGTAGTTTCATTAGTGATTCTGTAAATTATTTCATAAAATTTAAAGCCAATTACACCAGTTTGGAAGAAAATATCACTGTATTCCTTAAATAGTACTACAATAAATTGAAAAGTTAATATAAAATTACAACGTCCAGTAAGGAAATCAAAGTGATATGACACTCTGGATCATTTTTTAAAAAGTTAATAATTGACCTTTCACATATCTTTTTAAATTGTGTTATAAAATCGGTTTCCTTTCTTCAAGGTAACTGCTACAAAAAGATAGGTAAAGAGACGAAAGAGATTCAAGGTGAAATATTAAAAAAATTAGGCAGTGGACCCATTGAACAAGATGTTATTGTTTTATATGAAGGAGAAACTTTACCAGACCAGGTTTGTGGTGTTTATCATGAGAGTATTAGAAGCATTAATAAAAGTAGAAATATTGTTCAACCTCTCAAACGTAGATTACATTGTGTGATACAAAATGAACAATAATTTTTAATTTTTAAATTATTATTTGCGTAATCACTGGAGGTAGGACCTTTTTTGAGTCCGCGCGGGTGGGTACTACCACCCTGCCTATTTCTGCCGTGAAGCAGTAATGCGTTTCAGTTTGAAGGGTGAGGCAGCCGTTGTAACTATACTTGAGACCTTAGAACTTATATCTCAAGGTGGGTGGCGCATTTACGTTGTGGATGTCTATGGGCTCCAGTAACCACTTAACACCAGGTGGGCTGTGAGCTCGGGAGGACGACCTAAGCAATAAAAAAAGTCATAAAATCTTTAATTTGTACACTCTGTTGCTTGTGTGTGAAAGCAATAAACAATCCACCTTCTAATTCCCTATTTGAGGGGCGTAGGTTCTATGTTGGACTGTCAAGATGATAAGGTGACCCCCTAAACGACTCACCAGCACTCTGGCCCAAATGTACGATCTTTGTTATAGGGAAAAGATAAGTAACAGAACTAGACACCATTATTTCAGTAGGCCACGCAGGGCATCGGTGTGACCTGCATGCAGTCAAAGGTTTAAAAGAATCGTCACTAAATAATTAATGAACAGAGTTACCGAACCATTCTATAATTCTGATAGGTCTAAAATTGAGTTGTTTTATTTTGATTGTTTCAGCAAAAAGAATTTTGGAATGGTAAAAGAATTGTTGAAATGAAAAAAGAAAGGCCACAATGGTTCAGTAAAAACCTATTACAAAAATCTACCCAACAACCCTCAAAATCTACTGATGTCAAACCCACAGATTTGGCTTAAAACAGTAATGAATTTTACTGATGTATAATAGATAACAAAGTATGTTGTATTGTTTAAAAACAGTGAATTAAACTAATTTGAAACTACAATTCAATATTATGATTGTATCCATTCAGCATATTGTAGACTATTTTCCGATTTTTACCATCATCTTATACCAACAACTACCTATATGGCTTCTATCATTGTTGCTCTGCTGGCACTACTTAAATATATTGCTTCACAAAATAGTTTTTTTCGAAAGTGCATTTGTGTAGTAGTCAGGTCACAGTCCTAGCTATTAACACCAATATTTATAAGATACATGACAGCTACTGATCATCTGCCTTTTGCAAGCACTCAATGAAAAGTAAGTAAAAGAAGAACATGTCATTTGATGAGCAAAACTAGTTACTACATATATATCAAGGTGAAAGGCTATTTATTTGGTTTAAACTGCATTTTTGCAAAATTACAGGAGAGCTTTTTAAAGTTTATTATTTGGAAAAAAAAATTATAAAATTGGGGTATACTTAATTTATGTTTATTTATTTTATTATTAATTTAAGTAACTCATTGTTTATCCCATAATTTCTAATGTAGCCTAAGGGGCTATTTCGCAGACAGGTAGGTGAGCTCATGGGCTCAACCTGATAGAATTTGCAAACACTATCCCTATTAAGAGCAGCAGAATCTACCATCAGATTAGAATCATGACCGACTAAGATACAGCGAGAAATCAGTTGGTTTGCCCCAAATCACATTGCACCAGTCAATCTTTGTAAATTTGTTATTTAAAAAAAAAAGAACTGTTCCTATTCATCACAAATTTTAATATTGAACTAATTAATTGTATTTAGTAAACAATTGCCTTACAAAATTAACCAAAAAATATTTTTTAATTACAAGTACTCATTTTTTTTTGGAAAATTACTGACTACAATGCATTTTCAAAAGAACTAGGAATATTTTGAAAATTATCTATTAAGGAATCTAGTTCTGTTTCACCTGTAAAATGACTTTCAACGTGTACTCTGAACTCTGAAAACTCAGTATCTTTTTGGAATGTTTGTCCACACATAGGGCATATTTTATCAAAAGGCTCATTATCTTCTTCTTTTTCTTCAATAATACTTTCTTTTATAACAGAGGTGTTGATATCACTGAAGTTATTATTGCAAGAACTGGAATCAGCTGGTGTTTCCCAATTCATAAGACTATCACTTGTTTCAATTTGTTTATTTTCTGAAGACACAACTTTGGTATTATTTGTAATACAAGTTGGACACTTATATCCTTCTGCAAAAAAGACAAACAGAATCAATAGAAATAGTTTCTGGAATCTATAAATTTTATATCTTTCTACCTTTCTGTCTTACCTGCCACAATAGTCTCAAATCTTGCTAATATTAGTTTAAGATCATTTTCTTGCTGAATTACCTCTTTTCTCAGAGATTGCACTTTTTCTGTCTGAGAAATAATATCCTTTAAAGATTCCATTGCAGGATCTTCTAAGTATGTAAAACCAATAGAATCTACATTTAACATATCTTCATCCCTATGAAGTTGAGCCATTTGTTCATATTGATCAACTAAATTAGACTTTTCCTGAATATAGCTATTTATTAATTTCAGAGATATTTCTTCCAAGCTTGATTCAGAATACTTTTCTTGATAATTTACACTTGTTTTAGGTGTGCTTTGGATGTAGGTATTGGTACGAACTAATGGGTTTTTGACATTTTCTTTATTAGGTTTATTACAATTCTTGATAGTTGATATTTTATTCCATAGGTTTCTATTCTCACATGACACCATAAAAACGTGATGCATCAATTGCGACTTTTGTTTATTAAGCTCAGCTATTTTCTGGAGTAGGTCAAGTTTGTCATCATCATGAAAAGCAATATTTTCATTATTTCTTGTAGCATCGAGTTTTAAGCGCATGTTGTCATTCTCCAAAACATTTATTCTGCGTTGTAGTAATAGACAACGATCCCTCATGGCATGAAGAGCCAACTCGTGAACACTGTGGTGATTGTAGTCGCCTTTAAGAGTGGCTTGGAATGTAGAGTCGTTATTAAAACTTACTATTGAAGAAGTATCCATTATTTCCTAAAACAATTTCATTTACAATAACATTATTTTATAGAAGTACATAATTTCACCCCGTATTTTCTTCTAAATTAAGTCATAACTGTGTACTTAATTAAACTTTTTTGTTTCACAATAACGACAGCATTAAGTTAGTAAGTAAATGACATAAGTGTATAATCAACTATAATCTGTGACAAATATATTAAGAGTATAATCTATGAGCTATGACAAGAATGACGATAGAGGTGGATCTTGATAGGGTGGACTAGCGGCTATAGCAATGATTATTTAAAACGTAAAAATACTTGAAAACATTGTGTTGACGTGTATATGAGAAAATATAATTCAGAATGACACCGCACATCAAAAGTAAAAGGAACATAATACAAATTCAAATATAGTGCATCATAGACAATTCTACGTGGACAGCATCACGACCTTCCAACAGATCTGGCTCACCGAATTTGGCCCCTCTTTTTTTATTTTTTATTTTTAATTATTTGTTCGTTGTTTGTTCGTTAATGTTTGAATGTAAAAATTGTATGTTCATCTTTTATTTATTTATAATTAATTAAACAAATGATCACCCTGTGGCGTTTATGAACGCACATTTTTATGATGCGTGGCCCGGAACGCACGAGAGGTGGAGAAAGGGATATCGTCTATGACACGGGACCTTTTTTACCGCCAAATATTTAAAACGTAAAAATAATTTATAACGTGCTTAATAACTAATGTAATATAATTACTTAGAATTGTTTATGCCGCTACAACAATAAAATTTATATTGTTTCCACTGTGGTGCTAATTACCTAAAACACGACTTTACGGCGAAATAAAAAAGGGACTCTGAACTCCCTCAACCCTTAAGTTGCCCCCCTTTACTTATATATCTTAGATATCTTTATTTTTATCGCTCAAATTAATTAATTTTGATCAATTATCGTTTGTTCGACAACTATTGGTGATTGTTCGATCATAAAAACAATTAAATTCCCAATTATTAAATATTTTATTAACTGACAAAACCGGCGCATGCGCAATGTACAATACGACCGACATAACTTGGCGAGTCCGAACCTCGCGCAGAAGGCTGCACACAAACGTTTTTAGGAACCAAATGGTGGAATGAGCAACGTGCGCGGGGTGGAGGTCTAGGCTAGGGATTGATTCTATGTAAACACAATCGTCCCTTTATTCAATAAAATATCGCAATCGATTTTTATCGGTTTGGAATTTATTGATTTTTGTTTATATGAGATACTGAATGAAATAGATTTACAAACATATTGAATGTTGTCGTTAGTAAACGAGACTTCATCTATAATAAAAAAAAAAACTAATAACACTTTATTTTCTTGGTTGAAAGACATGATTTAGTTGAATATCAGTTATTTATCAATAACTACTACAATAGGGACTGTTTGTGAATATTTTAAACCTCCTATAAAATGGAATATAAATATATATTTTTATATAAATTTTAATCAATTTGAAAAAAAAATCGATTAAACAATATCCTCAAACACGCATATTGGACATCCCTTTTCTTGACATCGTATAAATTCGGTAATTCTCGGTATGCGGTAATGTGTCTCACTCACACGCTAGCATTAATGTCGTGTTCGTGTCGCTATCTCTGTCTTGAGTACGGGCGGCTACAAAAGTTTTCATTGATTTGTTAATATTATACTGTTTTTGTTTAGTGCTCAGTTTTTTGTTTAGTTTTAAAATTGTTTGTGTTTAAATTTGTTTTAGTATTAAGTGTCCCTTGGCATTTATACTATTCGTTAACAAAGATGCCACAAAAGCATAATAGTGTTTTAAATCGACGGCCGACAAACATAATTTTTGATTTTTTTTTAATAAGAAAAAGAAGAAGGCGTAAAAGATGTTGAGTTTTATTTAGAGTTGCTAACGATCTGGTGTATCGCAACGCACAGTACAGCGGATCGCAACTGAAGGCAGTGTTCGGGCTTACTTTCGAATTAATTTAATTACGTTATTTTTACCGCTTTCTGTCTTAATTTGTTATTCTTTTATTATCTCTCTTTAATTTATTACGTTATTTTTATAGCTTTCTCTCTCATAGTGTTTTGATATTCATTTTATTTGTACTTAGTCCCTGTATATGGAAATTTTAATTCGTATTTTGATTTAAAAAAAGGAATGCTAATAACACTTTTTTTTACGAGTGTACATGCGCGAAAGTTCACCTGCGGCTATATTCAGACTCGCCAAGTTACGTCGGTCGTATTGTAGGCGTGAGGTGATGGTTTGCTTATTAGATATAAAATAAAATTGTTTTTATGATCGAACAATCACCAATAGCCGCGTCGTCGAACAAACGATAATTGATCAAAATTAATTAATCTGAGCGCTAAAAATAAAGATATCTAGTAAAGGGAGCCAACTTGTGTAATCATTTGTTTAATTAATTATAAATAAATAAGAGACGAACAAACAATTTTTACACTCGAACATTAATGAACAAACGACGAACAAATAATTAAAAATAAAAAAATCTAAAAATAAAAAAAGGGGGTTCATATTCAGTGAACCTACTTGATGCCTTCAACAGTTACAAATTACTAATCTGTGATCGGCCCGACGGCACCATAGATTAAACACTTGAGGTCGTCACCATCATTAATTATTACCGTGAGATGTGAAATATTTGATAAAAATTGTGGTTTTGTGCAGAGCTAAGCTTATTAAGAATGCATACAGATTAAACAATGAATTAGCTCAACAATTAAACGTGAGAATTACATAAATCATACGGCGACGAGTGCTTGAACTTGATATTTAAAATTTAATATTTTATTGTTTGTGTTATTTTCGTCGGAAGTGTTGGACAACTTGGCGCAAGTATTTTACTAAAGTTTATTGTTTTGAACTTTTCAAGTTTTGGGTTTGGCCAAATTTTGTGGAGCAGCGTTCCACTTATGCGTTGTCAAAAAGTAACTAAACTATACATTTTCATTGATTAATCAGGTATTTCATAAATTACATATTTATTTTTAATGCTACCTTTCTTTCCACTAAATTGAGAGCAAGAATTAGACATGGCTTTGATATTTTGTATTAAATTAAAATCTAAAGAACCCAGATTTATGGTGTATATAAAAATATAAATGTAGTTCACATATCTATCTTTTGACCTACTTTCAAGATAGTCTAATATTTTTAAAGTATATTTTTTCTTTATTTTGTGGTGTTCATTGGTTGGTCAAGTATATTAGTTGATAGCTGTTGTCAAGTTTAATCCTGACAATACATTTTTATTTTATTCTGAAGTTGGTAATGTAATGTGTTAGTAATAACTATTAGTATTTATTTATATTTATTTATTATATTTATTTATTAAAAATCTTTGATAACACAGTACGTAACATATTTTCTCATAATATGAAGATTGTATTTGTATTGAACTTCATACCAACAATGCTTTCCATGGCCTCAATGTATTAATAAATCAGTTAGAGAGAAAAGCACCAGTATTGCAAGTAATAGAAGTAAATCCAGATTGCTTATGAATTTAAACCCTCAATGTATTTCTGGAGTTAATGACCTGCTAATTTGACAGTATGTCTTCCATGTTCTCTAGTTATGTGTAAGGCAGTGTTTAACTTGCAGAATTTCCAAGATTCATAACAATCACTGATCATGTGATGTAAAAAATTACTAATACTAGGAATAATAATGAAACTGTCAAAACAGGCACTCGTTATCTCCCACGTGTTGCTTAAGAAAAGTATTTTAAGTTTTTATGACTAATGTGCCAAATTTCATACTCAACATCTGTGCACCACATTATTTGAAGTCGAAAAATTTAAAATACTTTTAATTTCAGAAAAAATTTGCAGTATGTAAACGTAGATAATACTTTATACTATCTTAAACTGTACTTAGATGAAAAATAGCATTACATGCATATTTACATGAAAATAGTCTATTGACTGATGGAGCTCTGGCACGGTTGCAAGGACATGGATACATACTTGTTGTTTGTTCTGCATTGGACAAGCAGTACAATGCCTCCCATCACGCAAGTAGAATCCCACCTGCTGTTACTAATTTTTTTGGATTCAAAAGTTGAAAATTACTAATTTCTATGTGAAACCATTGTCTTATTGTAGGAGGTAGAGGAACTTGAGTTGTTGGTGGTCTTCATATAATCCACCAATTGAGAGGATCTATGATTACGTTAACATATCACGTTATGACACCGATGACGGTCGATGGGGGGACGGGACATTGCGAAGGGTGAGCTGGGGAAATTTATTACTCCATCTTGCCGTTTACGAGCTGTTTCAGTAAAGATCGGATGCTTGGATTAAAAAGCGACACTATGGTCAATTAGTGGGTTTCTCGTCCACATACCACGTTACATCGGTAAAATACGACGTTTCAAACGTCCGCAATAAATTTATAGAGCATGAGAATACAACGGTAAAGGAATATGGCATATAGTTAAATGTAAAGGTAAATTGTTTGTTCCCCCGTATGTATTAATTGTTGCGCTCACTAAAATTCGACAAAAATTTACGGGAAAGACGCGAGTCGTTTATTTTATTTTTAAGTTTTAAGACACTAGGCACTTGAATGTACTACCGGATCGGAATCGCGATCCGCTGAGAATTTGGCGAGAAACTCAGCGAGCTGATTCATGGGTTAGGTGCACGTCGAACTCTTTGCCGAGTTCGACAAGTACGGTTACCGGGGTCCCTCAACCTGCTCCTAGTGTTAGAGCTGAAGGCGTTTAATGCAAGTGTTATTGGATCTGATGGATCAGTAAGGACGTGTCTAGGGCGTCGTCGGTGACTGGCTCCTGCGGAATCGGGATTCGGGGAGCAGTTAGCGGTGGCATCGATAAGGCGATTATCATGACGCGTAGTCTTATCGAAGTACCGTTCTGACGCTGACTTCACGTGTTTCCGGATTCATTCGAGGCCCAGGTCGTCGTGTAGTTCAACGTTCCTCGTGAAGCACGGAGCTCCGGCGGTTAGCCTGCAAAATCGGGATTGGAGGGTGTCTATGTGTGTGCGAGCCGCGTGAGCGAACACCACACTCGCGTAAGTCATAACGAGCCTTATGCAAGTTTTGGAAAGTGTCATCTTGTTATGGGGGGATATTTTACTCCGCTTACAGATAATGGGGTAGAGTCTGCCAAGTAAAAACGCGGTGCGGTCGCGGACGGATTTTGTATGGGGGCGGATGTCATGGATGCATCCAGTGTGACACCCAGGTACTTGATTTTCCTAGCCCAGGTATGGGTTGGCGAAGAAGGTAATCGGGGGTGTAAATACTATAGTCTAATCCATTCCTAAATAGGTAAAGATAAAACGGGTAGGTAAGTAGATACCATTTTCTTCTCTCTTTGTCAAAAATATTATTCCTTTTTTTGTTTTGTAGGTATCGACGAACTTCAGATATGTCTAAATTTTGACAATGTTATACCATGGAGAAAAATAGAACAAAAAAAGTAATTTGAATCTTGAGGTGTTTGTGCTTATTATACAATTTCACTTAGAAGGCGAAGACTAGTATATTTAAAAGGAGCACATTTGCGCACCATTATATTTATTCGATTGAGCTGAAAACTTGGAACAATTTTTGTTACTTATGTAAAGGTTTTTGTATTAATATCATCAAGGACGCAAAATAACGCGGAAGTATTTAAAAAAAGACTAATGTATTTAATACATTTACCGTCACGTCAGAGAGTTTTAATATATTTAAGCGTATTTTAGAGTTTTAGTGTATTTAGTATATATAATAAAAATAGGAATAGTAAAGAAAAATCTTGTTGATACATCCATCAAGAAGTTTTTTCATTAGTGTACAGACGTTTACAGACTGAATATAAAATTTTATATATATCTCAATAATATAGTACATATTATAAATAAATCAGTTCGATGCGGTCAGAAAAAGAGTATTATTGACAGCAATATTCAGTATAATATCACACTATGAACCGAACTGTGTGGTGTAAGATAAAGGGTTTAATATTTTTTAAATTTTGTAGCTTATCTGCATAATTGTATTATCTATCTTACTCAAGATAGATTTTGATTTAACCAAACAGTAGTGTACCAGATAACATGCGTAAACATTATTCCCTTATATTATACATGTAACTGGACATTCTTCATTGAATAGCGACATAAATAAAATAATCGCATTCTTCGTGACGTCAGTATATTAGTCATACAGCTTAGTACGTAGGCGGACATATTCACATATTTACAAAGCCTACACGGGTCGCAAAACATCTCCGAACTTCAGGTTAATGTTTCGATAAATATCTAGTATAGTTATAGTATATATAAAATAGTTGTGTTAAAAATTGCAATGCGTATTTACTTTTTTGATAAACGATTAAATGTGAATAAAATTTATCTGCTTAAATGTATGTATTTATCGAAGCTTAAATTAGAAATTATAATAATTTTACTCCTAGCGACTACAAATTACACAAAATACAAACAGTATTTTACATACGTTGTAAAAGTTCACACATTCAGTGGTCCGTCTAAATGGAATCGGCAATAGCTCGACGACTATATAGGTGCTTCAATGCGACCTACTTTATCCACAGTCCCACCCACTATCGAAGGATATGACGGAACGATGAATTTGCCAACAACTACGAGTACCTACTAGCAGGCACTCGGGTCAAGAGAACGCATTTTAATTTCAACGTAAAATAAAAATATAAGTACTAGGAAATCAGCATTGTATTAATGATTTAACTGAAGTAAATATAATACAAAAGATATAAATGATGACCACGACTACTCTGCCAAGAGTGCAAACGACTGAGAAGAATAGAAAGAAAAAGTCCTATTTGTCTGAGATCGGATTTTTATAATGTTTCTATCCATATAAGTTATATAAAAGTCGATGTGTGTATGCTCCCTGTAGACTACGAAACCCCTGGACCGATTTCGATGAAATTTTTCTTCGGTGAAACCTTTAGATTGGCCTAGCCGGAATCTTAGAAAATGTTGGTGGCAATTAAATCAAAGTCATATGAAAGACCGGCCAGCAAAGCGGGGCGGATTTGACTAGCTATTTACAACTAAAGTGGTTTTTTTTTCGCAATATTCGCATTTGGTATGTGTACAATACCGTAACTTTTCGTTCACAACGTTTAATACCATGCTAACCTGTTGATAAATAAAGACTAATAGGGAATTAAGATGGTACGACAGAAAGGATTTTCTTCACCTAAGGAGAACAGTTTAAACCGGTACACTGAAACCAGTTCAGAAACGGGAGCTGACATAGAAACTGTTACAACTACTGCAGTCTCGGAAAATATGCATGCGATTTTAAGCAAAGATATACGCTATGAACTGAAAATGTATGAAAACATTATATAAAATAATCTACATTCTCAGCGATAGCCAGCCTCGCATTGACGCTGAAGTGCATACCAACTCTCACACAACAGTGTCATTATGTACATGTTCATGCTATGAGAAGGCTTATGATTTGGGAAATACAGGATCGGACAAAGAAATAACCTGAACACTGTATAAGGTTAAGCAATAAGGATATTCATACTGAGGCACTATTACAAAAACAACAATAAACTCTAAAATAACAGCACAGCAGAAATTAAAACTGACAACACCAAAAAGTTGTTTAAGTTAGCTAAGACGTTTGATTGGGACCCTCAGAGACACTTTTTGGCACTGAGGAGTGCATACGCAAGATGAACTTGGCTGACAACGCAACATACCTACTGTTTTTGTCTGGAGGAGGTCGAAACAACGAATCACATATTTTTTGAGGGTTACAGTCTCAAAAAGACAACAATGAACATCTCGGGCAGTGGTTACTCAGACCAAGAATTATGTGTGTCCGTATCTCCAAACCTTGCAGGATTCATGCGGGTGGTATTTGGAGATGGAGCGATGAAAATACACAGAAGATCTCAAGAGTCGCAGTGTCGGATAGATGTTTGCGTCGCCCCTAAAATCTAAAACAAGATAATCTAAAAAGTATTTCGCGTCCATTAATCAATAAAATCTGAAAATTCTCACTGACACAGCGATCCCATTTTATTACTTATACCGTGTTTATTCACTCATGCCCACATACACATGCTAATGTTTGGCCTACTTAACGGTTTCAATTGTTTGGTCTCGAAAGCTGTTTCATGTTATGACAATATTCAAAGACAAGTATAGTAAGCTGTAATACATTACATACTGCATTTGTGTTTTTATTTAAAGTTTTCTCCTCATGCGAGTTGCGTTCGATTATGTTTGTGGAAAGAACGGGAATATAGTACACCGTCCGTCCTCAATCGATCAGCGAAATATGAGACACCGTATTGAAAATAATTAATATATTTTTGTATAAAAATTTAGAATCATATCATTTTCGAATTACCGTATTACAAGAAAGTTTTGTGTAAGTCTTCATTTATTTACAAGAAATACCTGGCTACCCGCATCGTTCAGCAGCAGACTGCGCCCGAATATCGGGGGGCCGGATCAGGCTGTGCGCCGCCTCTACGCGGGGGTGGTGCGATCGATGGCCCTCTACGGTGCGCCTGTATGGGCTGAGCCACGCAACCGGGCCGCTATGGCTCGGTTTCTGCGCCGGCCGCAGTGCACCGTTGCTATCAGGGTCATCCGTGGATATCGCACCGTCTCCTTCGAGGCGGCGTGTGTGTTGGCGGGGACGCCGCCATGTGAGCTGGAGGCGGAGTCGCTCGCTGCCAACTATCGGTGGCGCAGCGAGCTTCGTGCTCTGGGCGTGGTGCGTCCCTCCAAAAGTGAGCTGTGGGCGCGGAAGGCCCATTCTCGGCGGTCCGTGCTCGAATCGTGGTCGAGGCGGTTGGCCAACCCCACGTGGGGTCTACGGACCGTCGAGGCGGTTTACCCAGTTTTTGATGACTGGGTGAATCGTGGCCGAGGACGCCTCACCTTCCGTCTGGTGCAGGTGCTGACTGGGCACGGATGCTTCGGGAAGTATCTGCACCGGATAGGAGCTGAGCCGACGACGAGGTGCCACCATTGTGGACACGACCTGGACACGGCGGAGCATACGCTCGCTGTCTGCCCCGCTTGGGAGGTGCAGCGCCGTGTCCTGGTCGCAAAGATAGGACCGGACTTGTCGCTGCCTGGCGTCGTGGCGTCGATGCTTGGCGGTGACGAGTCCTGGAAGGCTATGCTCGACTTCTGCGAGTGCACCATCTCGCAGGAGGCGGCGGGGCGAGTGAGGCAAAGCTCTCCTCACTACGCAGAAACCCGCCGCCGCCGAGCAGGGGGTCGGGACCGGGGTCTCGTCCGTAACCCGGCCCCCTAAGAGCTTCGGGCTCCACCCGTTTTGTGCGGGAAGGAGCCTAGGCATGGGGCGGCGCGGTAAGCCGCGTTCCCCCGACCGCTCCGGGGGAAGGTGTAGCGCGGCGCCATCAATGCGGGCTCTTGGCCAGTCGACCGAGGGAACCGGCGGTCGTGTCGCTGGCGGCCACCGGTCCGGCGTCTGGGGGACGGCGGGATGGATGTAATATGCTCTGCGTAAACCCTGTCCCGCCGTCTCAATAGCTCCGACTGGGTTCTCACCCGGTCCGGGGTAGGGCGCCGGCTGTGAGCGGCAGGAGTTTTTAGTGAGGTTCAACTCCCACATACCGGGATCCGGCGATTTTCTCCTGTGGAAAAAAAATATCTATATGTGTACACAAGTCGTCGTGGCCTAAAGGATAAGACTTTCGATGTATTCGTGTCGGGCGATGCAACGGTGCTCGAATCCCGCAGGCGGATATCAATTTTTCTAATGAAATAACGTACTTAACAAATAATCTCGATTGACACACCCCCGGTGAAGGAATAACATCGTGTAATAAATTATAATTTTTTTTATTTATTTATTTTTTTATTTTTTTAATACAAGGAGAACCAACAGCCAACTAACAAAGTATAATAATATAACAAATAATAGAAACAAAAAGCCAATTAAAGGTTCTCACCAATATAAACAAATTAAAAACACTAGAGAAACAAAACCATAGAAACAAAAGAAAATTAAAGACAATCAGCAAGCAAGAAACAACATAAGGAATGGAGGAAAACACCAGACTAATTTAAATGTACACTTATGTATAAATGTCACAAATTAATTAAAAACTGTTGTGCTACACATCACCGGCACATGGCCCCGCACCCTCTGCCCCCTCATCGCTTACGAAAAATCGGGCACTAAGCTGACGTCTTAGTCCTGTGATAGAGGAATAAAATGGGTCTAAATCTAAGAACCTGCCAAGTCTGTTGAGGTCACCACCAACACGTAAAAAGAATGAGTTTTGCCTATAGTTAGTGGAAGCTAGTGGCAAAGAAATTAGATTTCGATGCCTTAAAGATATTCTCTGTGCATTGAAGTCAACTTTGGATAAGAGCTCCGGGCAATCCATCAAACCTTTAACGATCTTTGAATAATATATAATGTCGGAAACCTCACGCCGCAAGTAAAGAGGAAGTAGATGATGTTTTTTACAAAGGTTAGCATAATTATTAGAGTTATAGGCAATATTTAATTTAAAACAAAGGTACTTTATAAATTTACGCTGAATTCTTTCAATTCGTTCTATATAGATATTATATCGAGGATTCCAAACTTGTGAAGCGTATTCTAAGTGACTGCGAACAAAAGTACAGTATAGTATTTTAATAGTTTTAGCTTTACGAAAATGTTGAGAGTTACGCATAACAAATCCTAGCATTTTAGAGGCTTTAGTCACTATAGAGTTAACGTGTTCGTCGAATGTGAGTTTGCTGTCATGAACAATACCTAAGTCACGTGTACTATTAAGTTTAATTAGTTCATGTTCATTTAGTTTATACTTGTAGGCTATTTGGTTGATTTTTCGAGTGTAAGTAACAACATGACATTTAGTTGGATTAAGATCAAGTTTGTTTAGTAAACAATAATGACAAAGACGATCTAAATCAGATTGCATTAACTTGGCATCATTGATGGAAGCAACCTTCATAAAAAATTTCATGTCATCAGCGAAGCAGAGAAGGCGTGAGAATTGAAAGCACTTATTGATGTCGTTAATGAAAATAATAAAAAGCAAGGGCCCCAGTAACGAACCCTGAGGCACGCCACTGGGAATAGGTACCCAAGCAGAAATATAATTGTTGATCACGACTGCTTGCGACCTCTTCTCAAGATATGATATAAACCAACGTAATAAGTCGCCACAGATTCCTACGTTCTGTAGCTTTGAAATCAGAATAGAATGGTTAATTTTGTCAAACGCCTTGCTATAATCTGTATAAATTACATCAACCTGTTTACCACTATGCGTGGCATCAGTAAGATAATCATTTAAGATAACTAAATTAGAAACAGTCGATTTATTTTTTAGAAATCCATGCTGAGTTGAATTAAATACATTTTGCAATGCCGCGTATACTTGAGTATAAATAACACGTTCAAATATTTTTGAAATAATACAAAGTTTGGAAATTGGTCTGTAATTGGTAACCTCGAACTTAGAGCCTTTCTTATGTACTGGGGTAATAAAGGCCGATTTCCATATTGCTGGAACAGTGCACTCATGTAAAGAACGCTTAAAAAGAAGGTATATTGGCAAAACTATGCCATCAGAGCAACCAACGATAAATCTGGCAGGCAACTGGTCTGGACCAGCTGATTTAGATAGATCAAGATTAAGAATTAACTTATGTATTTCGGCTTGGTCCAAGTAGATGTTGTTTAAGTGAGAAGTTGCGGTAAAATGCTCATCGGCTACTCTAGGTGTCAGATTAACAGAGATATCACAGTCAAGAAAAGTAGATTGGAAATAGTTAGAAAATGCACTGCAGACTCCCTCAGCCGAACTTGAGATCACATTGTTATACGAGACAGATCCTGGCATTGAATTACACTTAGACTTTGATTTAACGTAAGACCAGAACTTTTTAGGATCATTTCCTATTGAAATTTCAAGAGAGTCAATATAATCATTGTAACAATTAGTTTCCAGTACTCTAACCCTGTCCCGAAGCACACTAAAAGAGTTTAGATCAGATTTATTTCCATAGTTTGAATATTTACGTTTATATTTATATTTTTCTTTGATAGCTTTTTTAAGAGCAGCTGAATACCAGACTGGGTAATGATCAGAGCCAGTCACGCGAGATGGTACATATCTCTCTTTAAGGTCGTTAACTGTCTCATAAAAATAATCAGTACAGCCCTCCAAAGATCTTGACTGAAACTCAACACACCAGTCAATATTATTAAGCTCTCTATTAATTGACAAATAATCACCTTTATTGAATCGATAGTTAGTGCGCGGTGCAGTTCTTAGAGTTACAAGTTCAATACATTTGAACGTAATACCAAGAGCCTCATGATACGGATCAATCGGGACCATTGGATCAATAATTGGCGTAATTACTGGCGGTCCTCTTGAGGAGGACCTCTTTTGAGCACACTGGTAGGTACCACCACTCTGCCTACTTCTGCCGTGTAGCCGTAATGCATTTCGGTTTGAAGGGTGGGGCAGCTGTTGTAACTAACTATACTGAGACCTTAGAACTTATCTTAAAGAGGGTGGCGGCATCTACGTTGTAGATGTTTATGGGCTTAGGTAACCACTTAAGACCAAGTGGGGTGTGAGCTCGTCCATCCGCATATGCAATAAATAAATAAAAATTGTGTAAATGTAAAGTTTGTGTGCAAATTGCTTGTCATATCAAAATTTGTAAACACATCATAATCTAATATGTTATAGTTGATCTAGTTTTGGCTCTGCTGTGTCAGCTTCGATTTTTTTTACACTACACTACCATAGAGCTACCCCATCTCTTCACGTTGGTATTGTGAAAGGCGATTCACCCGAGAAAAGGCAGCAAACAGCCTTATGATACCAACGTGCTGCGATCGCTAACCCGTTAATTCTGGTAATAGTGTCGTATGCTCGCTCGCTTAGGTCCAACCCTCCAGTCTATTCCTGTCGCGAGGCAATCATCTGCTCCCGTTTGTCCGAGAATTGGCTCTAATGTCAATGTCGGTGGCGGCATTGATGTTGTCATAGACATAGACATAGATGCTCTCCTTAGAATTATACCAAGTGGGCAGTAAGTTGATTCACTATACGCGCCAAAATAGAAATTATTATTATTAACACTTTATTTCAGTTTTTTTTTTTTTTTAAACCATAACATTTTGTTAGTAATAATTACTTATAATCTATGTTAGTAACTTAAAAAAAAAAAATCTAACACATAACTATCATTATATACATTTTATACAATTTTTTTTTTTTTTCTCCTTCCAAGTGCCTACTGCAAAGGCTATTGATCAGCAGTCCCTCGATCTTGCTCGATACGATTCTCAAAAGACTGTTGCCACTGTCACGAACTCGACGCAATAACGATGCACTTCTCTTCCGCATTATTGCAAAGAAGTCATCGGTGCGAGATGTCGCAAACATTGTGGATGCACTACAAAAGCGCGGCAGTGACAACATCATCCTAAACGCATTATTATATTGGACACGTAGGGCATTGTAAGCTCTCCGCGTGTATGTGGTCCACAGACTACTGGCGTAAAAATTCTGGCAATAAGCTTTAAAAATTATAAGTTTGACATAGCTATCGCAACCAGTAAATCTGCGGGCCAGCATATTGCATCTTACTATCAACGCCCTACGCTCCCTATCTATATCACAATCATCCGTACCATCCTCTGTTACCCAGTGACCGAGGTACTTGAAGCGTTTGACTTGTGTAAGCGTTGCGCCCGCTAGCCAGATTGGAGGTACGTTCTCGTAAGTTTTGTTCTGCGCTTTGAACACTAGCAGTTCACTCTTCTTGGCATTGTACCTCAGCCCGTGGGACTCAGCATAGTTCTCACAAATTTTTAAAAGTTTCCTGAGTGCACTCATAGATGGGCTCAGCAATACCATATCGTCTGCATAACTAATATTGTTAAAAGAAACTCCATCGATCATGCAGCCGACACCCGCACTACTGAGCTCATCGATGAGCTTATTCATATATATACTAAATAGCAAAGGTGAGGTTAGACCCCCCTGCCTCACACCACATTCTAAACGGTACGCATCAGAGTGCGCACCGGCCCATCTCACACTATTATTTTGATTGCCATACCAATACTGAAAAAATTTAATTAATTCAGGCGGCAGCTTTACTTCCCTAGCTAACTTATTCCATAGTAAATCATATCGAACAAGATCAAAAGCCCTGGACAGATCTAGGAAACATGCGTATACAGGTGTCTTCCTCCCAGTATAATACTGCACAGTACTCTTAAGTGTCATTATCGCAGTATCAGTCGATAACCCATTCCTAAAACCAAACTGCCTATCATTAAGATGCACTTGTTTATTTAGGCAACTATTTAGTAAGCTATCCAAAATTTTAGCTGCAATTGTGGCCAAAGAAATCGGCCTGTAGTTATTGATGTTTGACAGATCACCTGTTTTGTTCTTAGGAATGGGCGTGACTATAGTCTTCATCATTTCCGCATGTTTGCATTAATGTTTTTTCAGTCATAAATACATATTATGGTCCGTTTCGTTGGCTACATTCAGCTCCCTGTTTAGAAACAAACTATTAACAGTGTTCACAAAATTACATTAAATTACATGTAGCATTCGGCGGTAGCTACATGTAGTATATTTAAGCATTGCAGCCACGGCATTTTACTCCTCGCCATAATGTTATTATTTTATATCACGTACTGACTTGCAAGACTGACCTTCGTTCCGCAAATTATAACAATACACAAGATATGATAATTGATCTCATCTCAAACAACTCATTTATTGACCAAACTGACATGTAACTCGTATCTAAATTTTATCATTGACATTGTTTCGTAACTGTCTATAAATAACCTTTTAAAAAGGAAGAGTCACTGATAGTACCTAATGTATTTGAAAGCTTGAACCTATATTATTTAGTTAAATTACTTGTATTTTAGTGATGTACTCATCCATTTTAATTTGTTTCAGATGATCTTATTTTCGAAAATATTTTAATGGAACTCAATGACTACAACACAATTTAAGATGTATTTAAGGATATTTTCAGTATTGATTATAACAGGGACCGTGGCAGCGCAATTGAAAGGTCCTAATGTCTGCACTAGACAAGAACCGTAAGTCAACTTTTATTTAAATTCTTTTAGATATAAGAAGAACAATACCACCCACATAGTGATGCGAATTAAGATTCATTCATATTATTATTATTAATTCATTTGACCCAGTCTATGAAGTTTAATAAGCTCTCAATTTATTTTACGCTACGTATAGTTGAAATACCCATATTAATTTAGCCATATTTTTTAATTTATACCTCTACAATATGCATGCTTCCCGAGTCGTGTCAGGACTGGCCAAATTATCATGTTATTGGTGTGAGATGTGTATATAGGACATCATTCTGTTAATAAATTTGCATTATTGATGCCACGCGCAAAGATTGTGTTCAATTAGTCTTAGTTATAGTTATTGCTTTACCTATTTTCACACTCTTTTTCATAACGGCCGCGTCTTAGAGCTTGCTAGACTAGAGTGATACTACATATAACCTTCACTAAATATCTAACTAGGTATTCTGTATACTACAACCCTCAAGATTATCATATAAATATATGTATATACTTGTATATATAATGTAAATTAGATAGTTTCGCATTCTGAAAATAAAAGGAATCATTCTGTATGTGAACCTATGACCTGATTACTAATTTGAGCTAATCTGATCTAGGAGACATCCACACAGTCGTAAGTGGTATGCTGACTAACTCTAGAAAACGGTGCATGCTATATTATAACCAATAGGACATTTATAAACAATATCAGTCCAGACTTGTCGTCTGCTGGACAAAGACCTTATTAGCCTACCTATTTAGCGACATTGACATTTGTTTTTGACTTTTTTCATTCACTTCCTGCCGACCATGTTTCGTACATTATCATGGCGTAAATGTAACTCGCACTACGTTCGCTGTCTCCACTTAAACCCCTCCTCTGCTCCAATGACTATCGGTTAATAATATTAAAACTACACAAACTGTTCAGGATGTCCGTTTAATTTACTTATCAACGACTTTCATTCAGAATAATGTGTGAACAAAACTGTTCGCGAATTACAGATATTGTTCTTTGTCAATCATCATTGTGCGAATAAACGCTTTGTTTATTTATTTCTGAACCTTGACTGGGGTGACCGATTGTTAGTCGTAATATTACTCATCGGGTCAGTTAACTTTTATCTCCACTTTTCTGTCTCTGTTGAATTTTTTTCTTAACCCTTGATATAAATTCAGTACACAAACGGGCTTAATGGCATTATAGAGTAAATGTTAAACAATTTATAGGAAACGGTACCGAATTTCTTATTCCTGCCACAGCAATTATTCATTCGTATTTGTAGGGTAGGCTAACCTTTATTTAATCAACCTCATATTTCAAGGTGGCAGCAAAATGCACTTTATTAGATGGCCCGTAAACTTGTCAGCTGATATACCCAAAAAACATTAAATGTAAAATGAAATGTTATAATTTTATTTAAAATACATTTTAAAATCACCTCACTGTTATATCAAGCTAAAAATGTACAAAAAAGTGGTAACATTCACTGATGAGTATCTGATTTCAGGTATACGACGATAATACGAGTATCCAAACAACAACCTTATCAAGTGAAGGAAAAAGCATGGTGTTTCAGTATGCTGCCCAGGTGTACTAAATACAGTATTAAATTCCGGCAAGTGTTCAGAACTGAGACACTCACGAAATATAGACTAGTCGAAGAGTGTTGCGAGGGCTATGCGCCGGACGCTGACGGCGAACAGTGCGTGCCTGTGTGCGTGGAGTCGTGCGTGCATGGTAAATGTGTCGCGCCGAACACGTGTACGTGTGCTCATGGATATGGGGGCCCGTCCTGCGATATATGTTAGTACAATTGAAATGGTTTGAAACTGTTTAATGAATACTAACTCGAACTGTTAATTCACAATTACATCAGACCACACTATGTTTGCTAAACTAATTAAGTCGCTCGATGATTTTACGTCCCATTAGTTTAACGATCCTATTCTGTGATAAATAAAGCGATTCTAGGTTTTGTTCGGTTACTTTTATTATTTATTTATTTTTATTGCTTAGATGGGTGGACGAGCTCACACCCTACCTGGTGTTAAGTGGTTACTTGATCCCATAGACATCTACAACGTAAATGCGCCACCTCTTTGGCTCTTTGACTTGAGATATAAGTTCTAAGATCTCAGTATAGTTACAACGGCTGCCCTACCCTTCAGACCGAAAGGCATTACTGCTTCACAGCAGAAATAGGCAGAGCGGTGGTACCTACCCGCGCGGACTCACAAGAGGTCCTACCACCAGTAAAAACTTCATAAGAGATTTTATTTTTTAGCTTGTCCCAATGGTAAATGGGGTCGCAATTGTCAAAACGATTGCCGTTGTCTTAACGGTGGTACGTGTGAGCCTTTGACCGGGGACTGCGCCTGCACGCCCGGGTGGAGAGGCGACGCCTGCGAGCGCGCCTGCTCACCTTCTACGTACGGACACAAATGTGACGAGATATGCCAATGCAAAAATAACGCGACCTGCGATCCATCCTCGGGAGCTTGTAACTGCAGACCAGGCTTCACTGGGCCTTTGTGAGTTTAAAAATCTATATATAAGAAGCATTTTTGAAGTCTCTCTCTCTTGAGGGAGTGTTCTCAAGAATTGTATGAGATGATCCCAATATTTTGTTTTTACCATCGCACCGCCCATCATTCGAGTAGAGTTCATCCGTACTACCTGGAGCCATTACGTTCATTCACAGTGCGGTTCCAGAGATATTTTTGTCACGTACCATGACATGGGGTAAATTGGGATCCTGGGGTAAATTGGGACAAACCTGCGGAAGATTCTCAAAGTACTTGTAGCACGGAATCTACCTAATTTTCTTTAAGGTAATATTTATCAATGTATAGAAGAAAAACCAAGTTAACTATGGAAGTACTAAACATGAGTTAAGTTGGTCCCAAAAACTCGTCAAATTAAATTTAAAATAGTGGTTGAAAAGTGCGTTTTAAAACAGCTTAAAGAGCTTTTAAAAAAAGTGATATTATCGTTGTTTTTTCAATAAGATCACAGTTTATATAAGTTTTTAATACACCTGGAAATACCACAACAAACGGTAAGTTGCAATATTCTTATTTTAAATACAATATTTCGACAAAATAAAAAATGTATATTTTTTCCGTTCTTTTTGGGGAAAATTGGGACGTATGTAGGGTAATTTGGAACGAGACTGGAAAAATTAGGGACGAAAAAACACAAAATTGGAACGCCAAAAGACAAAATAGGGATGGCTTGTTAGGGTTGTCACTGATATCTTATAATAGATTTTTTAGCCTATACTATCACTTAATTGCGTGATGTAAAGAAGGTTAATGTGTTTATCAGTTAGTTTATGTAAGTATTATAGGTAAAAGAAAAGTATATATATAATTACTTTTTTTTCGCGACATTTACCTTGTAATATCTGCCCGGTCGTATGTTCTTTATAGCAATAAAAAAAATTAAAAGTTAAAAGAACTCAAACGAATCAAAACTTTTGTTATTTCAGAATCTATTCACGCATCGAATCATGATTTTGTTAACATTCACAACGAACACACACAAATAAAAACAGGCCTCAGATTTTAAATGTAACATTAATTAAAAATCCGAGATATCCAATTATGAGTGAGTGAATTAATTGAGTTTAGTTATTTCGCTTAGAAAGAATTTCTTTTATTTTTGTTATTATTGGCAGTAATCAGATAAAGCTGTTTTTTTATCTTATTCACCTGATATCTTACTCTTGCTCAAAGATTATTTTGAAAATGTTGATTAAATAAAATTGTATTATTGCATTTCCAGTCCTTTTGCTTTCTATTTTTTATTCTATTTTATGATTTTGTTTCAGAGTTGTGATTTTTAAGGAAATTAAATAATAATTTTCTAAAATATAACATGCACATACTTTTTTTGATCATTGTATTGTTGATTATCATTCACGTCACATCGCTTCGGAATAGAAACCAGCTTAATTTACACTATGTTGTGTATTGTGCTTAAATTATGGATTGTATTCATCATTTCGGTCCATATAAATAATTATATGGCACCTACCTACATATCGCAGTACTGCGAGTTGACAACCCTTACAAATATCCCAATTTAACCCTTAACCGTGTCAATTTACCCCGGACGCTGGGTAAATTGGGACGGCCATTATTTTACCGATTATTTCTTTAAAATGAATAATTAAAATAATGTAACGGTTTTTATCACCTAGGTACGTTCAAGACTCAACTTATTTCTTTGGTTGAGCAGTGACTATTTAATTGGAACTATTTTAAAATTCAATCTGAAGGTCGATTTTGTCCCTATTTACCCCATTGTACGGTACCATTCGGCTTTGGAATGAGCTCCCCTCCACGGTGTTTGCCGAGCGCTATGACAGTTCCTTCTTCATACGAGGCTTGTGGAGAGTACTTAACGGTAGATAACGGTATTACTGACGTCCATCGGCGATGGTAACTATTCACCATCAGATGGGATGTATGCTCGTCTGCCTACAATAAAAAAGTCTCAATTTAGCCGAGAAGCAGCACTTCGCTTGCAGAATAGACATGGGTTTGGGTTTACCGTGACACTAGTTTCATTCCTTTGTCTTCGTCAGTAGCAATGCAAAATTTTAAAACTTGCTACACTTTAGTATTGATGTTTCTAACGACATTTATTCTACAAAACACACAGTTTGTATTTATCATTGTTGATTCATATACAGTAGGCTAATAATGCATTGTCCGCTTCTTAGTAATCTCGAAATGATGCATTATAATAATATTGTCGAGTTATTTAATTGTAAACTCGTAATATGCGTTATTTAAGATAGCTTTAATATATTATTTTCGTGCATAGGCTTTTTCATATTTATTAACTAAAAGTGGAGCTCGAGCTGACGGTTTACCTATTATTAAGGAACTACCAGCATAAAACAGGCAATAGTTTATTTGTAATTTTATAAGTAGAATGTAATTAATAATCATTGTGGAATATGTTGCTTGTCCAAATCTTTTGGTAGGTAACTGACAAATAACAAAAAAAATTAGGATGCCTTTTGGCAGATGCAAAAGGTAGTCGAAATTTCTAACTTTCTCATACTTACACTTAGAATACTAATGTCTACGACATTTTACAACAAACTCCATGCTGTTTGCACAAAACGTCTATTTTTCTAAGGTACCTGCATAATTATTATATTATATTATATAATTACTTACTTAAAAGGCGGAAATTTAACGCCGCCTCTAGGTCCTATAAGAGGGCTATTGCCAAGGCGAAGTCGGAGCACGTTGCCAGAATTGGCGAGCGACTGAATAGCTATCCCTCTGGGAGCCGTGCTTTCTGGTCGCTAGCTAAGGCTGCAGAAGGTAACTTCTGCAGGTCTAGCCTTCCACCACTGCGTAAGTCCAATGACAGTCTGGCTCATAGTGCGAAGGAGAAGGCTGACCTTCTGGTCAAGCTCTTTGCCTCATGCTCGACTTTGGATGACGGAGGAGCCACGCCGCCCAACATCTCCCGGTGTGACAGCTCCATGCCTGAGATTCGCATCACACAGCGTGCGGTCAGGCAGGAGCTTCGGCTTCTTGATGTTCATAAGTCGAGTGGGCCAGATTGCATCCCCGCAGTGGTTCTAAAAACATGCGCCCCTGAATTGACACCCGCGCTAACGCGTCTATATCGCCTCTCGTACAATACCAACAGGGTTCCGTCTTCATGGAAGACTGCTCATGTCCACCCTATCCCCAAGAAGGGTGACCGGTCGGACCCCTCGAATTACAGACCTATCGCGATAACTTCCTTGCTTTCCAAGGTGATGGAGCGAATCATTAACATCCAACTTCTTAAGTATCTTGAGGATCGCCAGCTGATCAGTGACCGGCAGTACGGTTTCCGTCATGGTCGCTCAGCTGGCGATCTTCTTGTATACCTCACACATAAATGGGCTGAAGCCTTGGAAAGCAAGGGCGAGGCTCTCGCTGTGAGCCTTGACATCGCGAAGGCCTTCGACAGGGTCTGGCATAGGGCACTTCTATCGAAGCTTCCAGCATACGGGATCCCTGAGGGACTCTGCAAGTGGATCGCTAGCTTTTTGGATGGGCGGAGCATCGCAGTTGTCGTCGACGGCTGCTGCTCCGATACCATGACCATCAACGCTGGTGTTCCACAAGGTTCGGTGCTCTCCCCCACGCTTTTCATACTGCATATCAATGACATGCTATCTATTGATGGCATGCATTGCTATGCGGATGACAGCACGGGGGATGCGCGATATATCGGCCATCAGAGTCTCTCTCGAAGCGTTGTACACGAGAGGCGATTAAAACTTGTGTCTGAAGTGGAGAACTCTCTGGGGCGGGTCTCCAAGTGGGGTGAACTGAATTCAGTTCAGTTCAACCCATTGAAGACACAGGTTTGCGCGTTCACTGCGAAGAAGGACCCTTTTGTCATGGCGCCGGAATTTCAAGGAGTATCCCTGCAGCTTTCCGCGAGTATCGGGATTCTGGGGGTCGATATTTCGAGCGATGTCCAGTTTCGGAGTCATTTGGAAGGTAAAGCCAAATTGGCCTCTAAAATGTTGGGAGTTCTCAACAGAGCGAAGCGGTATTTCACGCCTGGACAGAGACTTGCGCTTTATAAAGCGCAGGTCCGACCTCGCGTGGAGTACTGCTCTCACCTCTGGGCCGGGGCTCCCAAATACCAGCTACTTCCATTTGACTCCATACAGAAACGGGCTGTTCGGATGGTCGATAGTCCTGCTCTCGCGGATCGCTTGGAACCTCTGGGTCTACGGAGGGACTTCGGTTCTCTCTGTGTTTTATACCGCATGGTCCATGGGGAATGCTCTGAGGAATTATTCGAGATGATTCCCTCATCTCCTTTTTATCATCGCACCTCCGGTCATCGGAGCAAAGTTCATCCATATTATCTGGAACCGCTGCGTTCATCGACAGTGCGTTTCCAAAGATCTTTTTTGCCACGTACCATCCGGCTTTGGAATGAACTCCCCTCCACGGTGTTTTCCGAGCGCTATGACATGTCCTTCTTCAAACGAGGCTTGCGGAGAGTTCTTTATGGTAGGCAGCGGCTTGGCTCTGCCCCTGGCATTGCTGACGTCCATGAGCGACGGTGACCACTCACCATCAGGTGGGCCGTATGCTCGTCTGCCTACAAAGGCAATAAAAAAAAAAAAAAAAAAAAACTTTAAAAATTAACTTAAAAAAATAGATTAATTTATTAATGTACAAAAACATCCAAAACATTTAAACAAAATATCTTTGTTATATCATTTTCCACTTACGTTGCACTAATTTAATGGACGTGATGACAAAGATCGAAATTATTTTGAAATGTTTACAAATATAGTGACAAACCTTACTCATTATGTACAATAGTACTCATTATGTATCAAATCTTATCAAGGGAACGTACAAGTTCCGGTAACTCATCATTTGTAATCGAAAATGGCGACCTTGTATCTCAAAAAGATCCCCGGTATTTGTTCTATTGTCTCTCAAATGGGCTTTGAATACGAGATGGGCAGTGAACTTATGTGCTCATTTATTCGCAAGTAAAAGTAAGGAATCATCAGGAGGAATGTTTGGAATATTCATTAGTGTCGGAACTAATATTTTATTGGTTTAAAAAAGTGAAAACAATTATGGTATTCATATTATTTATATTATTTTAGATGTGAGCAAGAATGTCCCGTACCGGGTGAAGCTTGTCCCCAAAACTGCCGGTGCCAAAATGATGGGCAATGCAAGAAATTCACAAACGACTGCGAGTGTACTGCCGGCTGGACCGGAGATGTTTGTGCTAACAGGTAACTCACAGTTCATCAGATTTCATTGCTTTTTTGTTTCGATATACAAGTGCGTCGTTCGGATTATCAATAGTCTATACTAATATTATAAAGAGGAAAGATTTGTTGGTTTGTTCGTCTTGAATAGGCTCCGAAACTACTGCACCGATTTGAAAAATTCTTACACTGTTTGAAAGCTACACTCTTCCCGAGTGACATAGGCTATAATCTTTTTTGAAAAATTAGGGATCCTTACTAAAACTCAAATAATGTAACATAAGGTAAAATTTTTTTACCTAAAATATTCTTTACATCGCGTGCCCTGCGAAAACTATTGATGATAGAATAAAATAATGTACTACGACTTTGTAGAACACATTATTATTTACAAAAAGGGTCGCGACAGCATATGTCTAACTATTATAGTTATGTCGCAATAAGTGTTCTTTTATTTAAAAAAATAAAACAACATTAAACATCTGTGAAATTTTTGTTGAATGCCCGAGCGGACCCGGAGCTGGCCGCTAGTCTGCTTATAAAAGGCTTGAAAGCTTTGGATTTACTGCGACAATAGTACTTTATACTGCTTGTTTTTATATGAAGTATTCCAAGGAATTGTCTGAAGCTTTCGAGGTCTCCTTATTTTGACTATTAGGTCGTAGTAAGAACTGTTTCTTTCAACAGATGTCCTGCAGGTCGATGGGGAGAAAAATGTGAGAGACCCTGCGAGTGTGCTAATGGCGCTAGTTGTCATCACGTTACAGGAAAATGCCAATGTGAAGCAGGCTTTACGGGGGAGAAGGTACGCTATATACACTTGTATTAGGTTCATTTTGTTTTGAACAATCGAGGTGGGAAATGCTATTTCGTTTAAGTGACATTTTTACAACTTTACAGGAGAGCCATTTAAAGTTTAAAATTTGGAAAAAATATCATAACAAAAAAATCTTCACCTATATCAAAGGGGTAAATTAAATTGAAGTTCAAGTAAAAACATCGAACTGTTGGTGCTAATACCAAATAAAACGGACCTTTCATTACAAAGATGAAGGTCGTGTATTTTTTATTTTTTTTATTGCTTTATTGCTATTGCTATTGTATAGCTTTATTGCCATTGGGTAGACGAGCTCACAGCCCACCTGGTGTTAACTGGTTACTGGAGTCCATAGCCATCTACGACGTAATGCGCCAACCACCTTGAGATATAAGTTCTAAGGTCTCAAGTATAGTTTTACAACTGCTGCCCCACCCTTCAAGCCGAAACGCATTACTGCTTCACGGCAGAAATAGGCAGGGTGGTGATACCTACCCGTGCGGACTCACAAGAGGTCCTACCACCAGTATTAAGCGAAATGTTGCTTAAACCGAATAACCTTTGATCCCTCGATTTAATGAATCCATTTTTCTGTTCTACAGTGTTTAGATATATGTCCGATCGGTACGTACGGCGTGGACTGCGCGCACACGTGCACGTGCGAGCACGGCGGCGCGTGCGCGGCGCAGAACGGCTCGTGCACGTGCCGGCCGGGGTGGCGCGGCCCGCACTGCCAGCTGCGAGCCTGCGACGATGCCAAGTGGGGGCCGCACTGCGACAAAGACTGCGACTGTAATCCTGAGACAACCGATTTGTGAGCCCTTTTCTTTTAAATGTTGATTGGTTCGTGGCAAAACTTAAACAAATATATTCGACTTTAGAGCCGTTAAGTCGAATTTGTCTATAGTAACTTTTAAAGTTTTAAATATATTTTTATTCGATAACTATCCATAGAGTTAATCCGGAAGCTTATTCGATCTAACGCCTTTGCAATTAGTATTCCAACATTTAAAAAGTTTTCAATAAAAAAGTGTGTTCGTCTTTAGGTGCGACCCGTGGACCGGCACGTGCGAGTGCGCAGCGGGGTGGGGGGGCGACACGTGCTCGCGACAGTGTCCACTGCTCACTTACGGCAAGGGGTGCCGCTCTACATGCCGCTGCGAAAACAACGGCCTCTGCTCGCCTATCAATGGTCATTAACATTCTTTTTCATTCGATATTTAGTCGCCATTTTGATACGGAAAAATAGAAAAGCACTAAGAATATAAAATACTAATTAAAAAAAATACAAGAGCCTATTTAAAAAATGAAATATGTAGTCTAATAAAAAAGTCATTAAAAAAAGAAGAACCAAATTAATAAAATATATGCATTTAAATTAAATAGGTTGTAGAGATTATACACCAAGTAGTCCTTATTCACAGAATCTGTCTCAAGACGTAAGTTATTCATCTACCTTGGGAATGGACAGTGTCCCGTTAGGACTTCACAAGTATTTTCAAACAATAGTCCCTTTCTTTTAAATTAAATACGAAAATGAAATACTGCCTAGGAGTACAAATAATAAATGTGCTATATATATTAATTGCACCTAAAACCGTGCTAGTTTTAAGAATATCTTAATCGATTATGAGATGTGGACTTATTGTTTGTCCGTTATTACAAATTTTCATACAAATTTCGACCGAATTTTCGGACTACGAGAATGATCGATATATTATGATATAACAGGTTCGTGCCTGTGCGCCCCGGGGTACCGCGGCCTCCACTGCGAGGAGAAGTGTCCCTACCCGCTCTACGGAGACAACTGCGCCGACACCTGCGACTGTCACAACAACGCCACCTGCTCGCACGAGACGGGACAGTGCAGCTGCAAACCAGGGTAAAAACTTATTCTTTAGTTACTTTTTATTTATTACTTAGGTGGGTGGACGAGCTCACAGCCCACCTTGTGTTAAGTGGTTACTGGAGCCCATAGACATCTACAACGTAAATGCGCCACCCACCTTGAGATATAAGTTCTAAGGTCTCGAGTATAGTTACAACGGCTGCCTCACCCTTCAAACCGAAACGCATTACTGCTTCACGGCAGAAATAGGCAGAGTGGTGGTAACTACCCACGCGGACTTACTAGAGGTCCTACCACCAGTTGTTGTTGTTCTCTTATACGTTGTAGGTGTTACTGTCTTCTACGTTTTCGAAGTTAGTAATGATGTTCATGACGTAACTTAATCATTTTTTTTGCATTTTATGACCTTGGAATTAAGACCTTTAGGTCAAGTCATATTTTAAACGTCACTTCGTATTCCCTATGCCTTCAAAAATGTGATAGAGTAGTGAAGAAAAACATTCTTTATTGCATTAGTTAGGTATGTGAACTCGTTCCGCGTTCCATCGTTAAGTGGTTTTAAGTTCATAGGCATCAAAACGTGAATTGAGAAGTGAATTCAGAGATAAATTATATTGGAACAACACTTCCACCTCCAAATTATAATCCAAAGTATTTTATTTTATATCTTTTGTATTTTTTTTTTGTTGTGTTATAAAGTATATTCTATCTCTCTCACACTCTTAAGTTTGGTTTGTTAAATTATACGACACCATGCTATTTTTCAATTGCGGAATAAGACGTAACATGAAGTACGTAACTTTCAGATAAATTGTCGAAGCTTCAAAATAGGATATAGATATGCTCCAAATGGTATCTATATATATATTTATTTAAAAAAAAAAAAATATATTTATATATATATATATATATATGTGGGATTTGCTCAAAGTAAATAGCAGTTATTTGGAAAAGTAACAAAATTTATTAGACAACACGTCGTAATCGTTTACAGTAGTTCACACTCTTACTATGCCCGATCGCCATCTTGACCATTTCCCTTCCGTCCCTTTCTTCCTCATACATTCATCCCTTTCACTCGAAAACGTTCCGTTTCCCACATATATAATATATTTATTTTTTCAGATTCGATGGCTTGAAATGCGACCGACCGTGTAACGGTAAAACATTTGGACTGTACTGCAGACAGCCGTGCGACTGTGAGAACGACGCGCCGTGTAACCCGGTGACCGGTGCGTGTACTGACATTGACAATAACATTACCGCAACTCCGCGAACTAATAACCGATAGACTTCGTACGCGGGTCTGTTTACATGACACATCCTGTGTGTATGAAACTTGAGATTGTTTTTGTAATTGAGTTGAACTTTACGACTTTAGAATTGAACGTTGCATGTATTAACAATGAGACCGTTACATTATTCAGAATACAACGTTTCGATTACTTCGTAACAACAAACGGTATGTACTAGTTCTTCTTGGTATTGGCGCGTACTGTCCTTTTTTATAATAAAAAAATATGTTCTACTTTGTATTGTGGAGCGGAATTCAAGTCTTTACCCTAATGCTGGATTAATAAATAACTAGGAACAAATCACGCACGGTTATTCGGCTCCAATTTAGGACTTCCTGTGTTATGGGTACCGGACACTAATAAACATACTTATATATGTTTAAATAGTTACATAAATTTTGAGACAATAAGCATCCCGACACAGCAAAGAAATTTGTTCATCACACAATGTTTACCCCACGTGGGAATCGAACCCACGACCCACGGCACAACAGTCAGAGGCGCTTATTATTGCTCAACCGAGTCAGTCAAATTTGTATGTTCGTGTTTCTATGTTATGTTTCAAAACGAACAGTCGAATTCAAGTTATGATATATGGGCCCGTTAGTCCTTAATTACCAGTTAAGCATTGAGTCTATCATAGTTGGTAAATAAATTAATTGAAAGACAGAAGTCGGTAATGTAAAACAATCACATTTGCGTATAGTATGACAATGTAGATACTTTAACATTAAAATAAATGAAGAATCATATATAAAAAAAGAAAAAAACTAGTTTTTTAAGTTTTTTAATGTTTATATATTATTATATATATTTTGTATTCTAATTTTTAGAATAGACATACATACTCCACTAATTTTATTTTATACTCCGATAGTTTTATGTGTAAAATTACTTACATGACGATTAGGTTATTTACTTGAATTTTTTTTTTTTTATATTGGGCTATGGAACCGTATATCGACGTTGCAAATTTGAAATCTCCTATGTGTATAAATGTAATTATCGAGAAAATCTAATAAAACTACCTCCTAAAAAAATGCAAATATTTTTTAGCACGTAGGATACCTACTTCGTTTGATCTATAATATAATGCAAACCGAAACTTAGGATTTTTTAAGATTTACGCGTAATAAAGTGAAACATTGAGATATGCACATGGGAGTTTTAGCTGTGTATAGGTTCAAAATCCACCAGAGAACGCAAGATATTTGACAGATGCCTGTATCTCGCTTACGACATTTTGAAGATAAGCTTGCATATTATATATACAAGTTACGAACAAAAACATTCGGACCGTTGGTCTACCGAGCGGGTGAAATTGCATTTGTCAAATATCTTGCGTTCTGTAATGGCTACCGCCACAAACTTTCATCTATTTATTGACCCAAAATGTCACACAAATATCTTGCGTTCTGTAATGGCTACCGCCACGAACTTTCATCTATATATCGAAGCTTGAAAGGCAAACGTGACCAAGCGACAATTAGTGAACTTTACAGTAGACTAATTTAAAGTTGAAATACCTGAAAAAAATCTATTTTAACGAATCTAACGGTAGGCAGCGGCTTGGCTCTGCCCCTGGCATTGCTGAAGTCCATGGGCGACGGTAACCACTCACCATCAGGTGGGCCGTATGCTCGTCTGCCTACAAGGGCAATAAAAAAAAAAAAAAAATCTAGCTGTAGGATTGAAATGATTTTAATAGACCTAGTAATATATTTTTTTGCGCATTGAATGTGGTTATTGCATCATTTATGCATTTATTTATCATTTATGTACAAAGCAGTTATTGTCGCTTAGTCACGTTTGCCTTTCAAGCGTCGATATGTAAACATCGTTTTGACCCAATTGATTTTTTATTTATTTTTATTTTAAATTTGGAACGTCGATATAATGTTGCGTGTTGCGTGTCCAGGGGAGTGCGTGTGCGGGCCGGGGTACACGGGCGCGCGCTGCGAGCGGCACTGCGAGCCCGACCACTTCGGCCAGGGCTGCTCGCAACCCTGCAACTGTTCCCGCCACGCGGTGCGCTGCCACCACGTCACCGGGGACTGCATCTGCGAAGACACCTGGAGAGGTACATATATCGTCTATATTCGCAAACAATACGATCCATGTTCGACATGTGCCCGGGATCATAACCAGCAAACTGTCTAAGACTATATAGCAAATTTTGTTAAAAATGCTTTTGGTTAATTTTCTTAAAAAAAATTGCGAAAGGAAATTGAATACTTATCGTTAGAAAAATATTATTGATAGCATGGGATGGTGTAACAGTAAAAGTCAGCAGGGAATACTTTGAGGATGCAGCCAACTACTGGAGCCCTAATCTGGCATAATGAGCACCTTGAACATATATTTTGGATCTCTTCGCAGATAGACACAGCACAGTCTCTGAAGATTGTATGAGTAATAAGGCCTAGTGCATGTACCTACGCAATTTAATTTTAGTTATTGCGATTTTGTTTTAAGAAATTCTCCATGTCCGCTTTTGATTTTTGGGTACAGTGACGAATTAGGACTTGAATGTAACACGTTTAGTAGTAAAGTCGCTGCACACGCATCGTTGAGTATCGATTGTTGTGTTTGGGCGTCGACACAGCACAGTATCTAAAGATTGAATCAGTAATAACGCCTAGTGCATGTTCTTATGCAATATAATTTTAGTTATTGCGATTTTGTTTTAAGAAATTCTCCCTGGACGCTGTTGATTTTTGGGTACAGTGACGACGAAGGCGAATTAGGACTTGATTGTAACACGTTCAGTTTTAAAGTAATTTTGCTGCACACGCATCGCTTAGTATCGATTGTTGAGTTCGGGCGTCGTTCGTGTAACAGGAGTGCGTTGCGAGACGCAGTGCTCGGCGGGCACGTTCGGCGCCGCGGGATAGACACAGCACAGTCTCTTAAGGTTGAATGAGTAATAATACCTATAGTAGAATTATTTTGTCGCTGCAGTTTGGGTCATAAAACATAGCTCGGCTAGGGCGGCGAACATGTTGCGCGGGCGCAACGCCATTATCGATAAAAACAAATGAGTCATCGAAGGCAGGTACATGGCGGCGGGGTGGTATACGAAGGATGGTGAGACATTGTTATGTTATGAGTAATTTGTAGTTACCTGCAAGTTATAGTACATTATGTCGAAGAGAAATGTGTTTTTATGTATTCGTTCTCTGAATTTCTTTAGTGACACAATGGCTACTCCTTTGTTTTGTATCAAAACGGCAGAAATTATTCAAAATAATATTTGCACGTGTTGTTATCAACAATGTGTTAAAATTTTTCACTGAAATAAGAATAAATCCCGAAAAGTTACAAAGTGTTAATTTCTGCCGTTCTCGTTAACTTGCTGCGGCGATATGTGGTGTAAGTGTTCGATTAGTGATTTTTTCTTTCATTTTTATCACTAACCCACAAAATGACAAAACTAAATACACTATCAATAACGCTTATCGACAACAATAATGCGCATCACTATGCCCGTCCATAAGGCTCGTGAGTGGAAGAGGGAGCGAAATACTCGCTTCACCGCTCCGATTTTTTATGACCCAAACTGCACGGACAAAATAATTCTACTATAGTGCAAGTTCCTACGCAATTTAATATTAGTTATTGCGATTTTGTTTTAAGAAATTCTCCCTGTCTGCTTTTGATTTTTGGGTACACTGTTGAATTAGGACTTAAATGTAACACGTTTAGTAGTAAAGTCGCTGCACACGCATCGTTTAGTATCGATTGTTGAGTTCGGGCGTCGTTCGTGCAACAGGAGTCCGTTGCGAGACGCAGTGCTCGGCGGGCACGTTCGGCGCCGCGTGCTCGGAGGCGTGCCGCTGCGCGAACAACTCGTCGTGCGCGGCGGACTCGGGGCGCTGCGTGTGCGCGGCCGGCTGGACGGGCGAGCGCTGCGACCGGCCCTGTCCCGAGCGCACGTACGGCGCCGGCTGCACGCAGCTCTGTCCCCACTCGCTGCCCGGTATTCTTTTTTTCTCCTACCTATGCTGATAGCCTTGAAAGGCTATTTCAGCTTCACTCTAACGTGTGTACTGTATGCGCGCGAGTTCATGTCTATCGGGGCCAGAGGCGACGCGCGGGGGACAGCTCGCCCCACCTTCGCCCGCCTCACCGCAATTGTCTGACGTCGAGTGTTGTCTTTGACGGTTGTGACGCGAGCTTATCGATATCTAAAATTTACGCTAACGCTATTGTGCTATTTAACCATGACTACTCCGCTTCCAACAAGTTCAGATAGAAAAAAAAATACTTAAAAAAGATACATACTGATTCCGACTCTGATCTGTCAGTTGTCTTTTCATTTGATAGTGATTGAATTGTAATTTAAAAAATATTTTTCTCTATTAGAAATAAACAAGTAATTACTTATCACATTTATTTTATTTCATAAATTGCAAAATTACCTTAAGTTACATTACAGCTATTGACTAAATCGGTAGTTATTATCGACATTACCATAATTAACTAGGTTACAGCACTACCGCATTCCTCAGGATGGACATGAACTCGCGCGCCTACAGTAGGTGAGCTCACGGGGCTCAAACCGGAGTGTTGCTAACACTGACCCTAGCAAGAGCAGTGCTTCGTAGAATCTACCACCGGATCGGAAACGCGACCCACTGAGAAGATCCGGCGAGAAACTCAGTGGGCTGTGTCTATGGGTTAATTCTCTCGTCGAGCCCTTCGTCGCAAGCGACGGGTTCGACGAGGACGGTGACCGGTGCTTGTGGTGCCTAAAAGCACCGTTAATGGTGCACCCGGCACGCAGTGCCGCCTGCGACACTCTTATTTAAAGCCGCTTTCAGACTACGCTATATATACTACTAGCGACCCACCCTCGCTTCGCTTCGGAAACTAATATTATTATTGATTTCTTCACTATTTAATGGATGTTATACATATAAACCTTCCTCTTCAATCACTCTATCTATTAAAAAAACCCGCTTCAAAATCTGTTGCGTAGTTTTAAAGATTTAAGCATACATAGGGATATGGGGACAGAGAAAGCGACTTTGTTTTATACTATGTAGTGATAGTGATAACAGCGTGCCTGCCTATTTCATGAAGCAGTAATGCGCTTCGGTTTGAAGAGTGGGGCAGCCGTTGTAACTATACTCGAGACCTTAGAACTTATATCTCAAGATGGGTGGCGCATTTACGTTGTAGATGTCTATGGGCTCCAGTAACCACTTAACACCAGGTGGGCTGTGAGCTCGTCCACCCATCTAAGCAATAAAAAAAACCTTTACTTAACCAATACTATGTGGTACAGAACAATGTAAACGTGTACATAACAATGTATGGTGCGCGATATTGTTGTGCTATGAGCTATATACTATATGCTATTATATTATAGCGTAGTCTGAAAGCAGCTATATGTATTCATAGCCTCTTCACTGAGTTTTGCTAGTTTATTAAGAACTTAAACGTCTAATATCGATCAATGTAGAAATGCTACTGTTGACCATCCCATGCATCAATATATTTGTACAGTAATAACGCACTATGAAAACGCTTAAAACAAGTTGTAGGACCGCGAATAAACTAACAGCCTAAACTAGACGAAAAACTATTAATTTACCAAATTTAACATGCATATAAACTGCCGTCGTCGGTCGTCTTGCTTGTAAACGCAATGTAACGCGAAGACATCCGGAAACTGTAACCGAAACTGTTCTCTCAGACTACCCTCATTTCGAAAATTTCTCGCGTCGATCGATCTATATAAATTTAAATGCAAGTACATAAAGAAGTGATAATTTTTTTTTTTTTCGAACTGCCCTATCATTCATTCACAGCTGTGTTCGTTTTTGGAAACGATTTAGATACATGGTTTATAGTTACAAGAATTTCTCAAGTGAATAAAACTTCTCTCATGAAAAGCAAATTAGAAAATTATCGATTTTGGAAAAGTCTGCCCCCTTAAAACCGTATTATCAGCCATACCAGCTCTATCGTTAACTTCTTCGCAAAAATATAAAAATCACTACTTAATTTAACTCTTATTTCTTCTCTTAATTGTTTGTCTAATATATTAATTTCAGAAAATACGACATGCGATCCCGTGACTGGCAAGTACAGCTGTGCGAGCGGGTACACGGGCGTGGCGTGCGAGTACCCGTGCCCGCTCGGGACGTACGGCCTGGACTGTCAGAACAAGTGCGTTTGTAAGAACGACGCCGACTGTCATCACGTCACCGGTGAGTCGACTGTGCAACTACTTCTATACGCAAGTCAGGAAAGTTACTGCCTGATGTCATAAATTAATTGCATTCGAATACCCAAAATCATGAATCCCTTTTAAATTGTAGGGTTTTAGCCGTTGAAGTGTAGCACACATGCATTCAAACATATCTTTATATATGATTCTACTGTACGTGTGTATGACAGTGAACTCCTCCTAAAGGGCTGGACCGATTTGAATGAATTTTTGTGTATGCATTCATTCATTCATTTGTGTATGCAGGACGTCTAGTCTAGTCTAGTCGGGTGCGCTAATTTATATATAAATTGTAACGATTTGATTAATTCTTAATTTATTATTTTTATTCATTATAAAAACGAAGATGACGAACTATACTGAGATCTTAGAACTTATATCTCAACGTGGGTGGCGCATTTACGTTGTAGATATCCATGGGCTCCAGTAACCACTTTACACCAGGTGGGCTGTGAGTACGTTCACCCATCGAAGCAATAAAAAAAATAAAAAAAAAATTAAGGTTATGAACTGTGTGTGCGCAGGAGTGTGTCAGTGCCGGCCCGGCTGGCGCGGCGCCCAGTGCGGCGAGGCGTGCGGGCCCGGCTGGTGGGGCATCAACTGCTCGCAGCCGTGCCGGTGCGCGCACGGCGCCGCGTGCCGCCCCATCGACGGCTACTGCCGCTGCCCGCCCGGATACACCGGCAACTACTGCACCCAGTGTGAGTGACAATACTTCGAAATGTTAATCACTAAAAGAGCTATTCGGTTCCGCTGTTTCGATTCCGGAAAGGTTGAGATACCTTTATAACGTATAATTGTCATTACGCATCTCGTATATTTATATAGTTTGAAGTCGTTGTGGCATAAAGGATAAGATGTCCGGTGCATTCGTATGTAGCGATGCACCGGTGTTCGAATCCCGCAGGCGGGTACCAATTTTTCTAATGAAATACGTACTTAACAAATGTTCACGATTGACTTCCACGCTGAAAGAATAACATCGCGTAATAAAAATGAAACCCGCAAAATTATAATTTGCGTAATCACTGGTGGTAGGACCTCTTGTGAGTCCGCACGGGTAGGTACCACCACCCCGCCTATTTCTGCCGTGAAGCAGTAATGCGTTTCGGTTTGAAGGGTGGGGTAGCCGTTGTAACTATACTTAGAACTAACTTTAACTAACCTTAGAACTTATATCTCAAGGTGGGTGGCGCATTTACATTGTAGATGTTTATGGGCTCCAGTAACCAATTAACACCAGGTGGGCGTGAGCTCGTCCACCCATCTAAGCAATAAAAAATAAATACTTAGAATATATTGTAGAGCAGGGCTCTCTAAACTACACAAACCTTTGCGGGCTAATTTAATTTAATAAAAAAAATTTACTACAAAAGCCGGAGGGCCGCAGAAAATAATATTTTCGAAAACAACATACTTTCCGGGAATTTCCGGGAATGATATCATGGGAATGGAATGTTACAAGAATAAAGATAAATTATACCAAATATTGATTATGTATATGTTTTTAAGTATATAAATATATCAGAGGAAGTAAGAAAGTAGCTCCGACAATTAACAAATTAAAGAGCGGACGGTTAGCGTGGTGTAGACATGTGTTGTGTAGAGAGAAGAGGCATGTGACTATGAGATGTATGGACATGGTAGTGCAAGGAAGAGGGGGAAGAGGTCGACCGAAGAATGCAAGGATGGAGTATGTGAATGATGATATGAGAGAGAGAGAGAAGTGAGTGTTGAGATGACGGCTGATAGAAGAAAATAGAATAGAAAAATTCGCTGTGCCGACCCCAACTGGTGGGATAAGGTGGAGAAAAAGAAGATCGATTATATGTTTTTGGACAGCCCTGTTATAGAGCATCCTAACGCGCGTATGACTTTTTGGCGGGAACGCGAGGAGTGAAGTTGTGTGATTTATTTTATTTTATCTATTTAGTGTTTCTTCAGGTTTAAATGTGTAATAACGGTGGTTTATTAACTATTTAGTATCTGTGAAAGGGCACATATGTGGAAAAATAAAACAAAGTTGCTGGACGTAACTTCTCGGGATCCACTGAAAAAGTCTCAGTAAATGCCCACCATATTACTGAGATTATATTCATCCCATATAATCTCATCCCATTTAATTTAATTTCATCCGAGTTGATTAATGTCTCAAACCAATCATCTTTTCATTTCATTTCACTTTGTGTTATCATTTTTCATAAAAATAAGAATATAAATTAAAATAAGACATGACCTAAAGGTCTTAGTTATAAGGTCATAAAATCCCTTTAAAAAAAATTAACGCGCGTATCAATCGTTAGTTTCTAATTTGGCTCGCAGTCTGCCCGGAGGGGTACTTCGGCGACCACTGCATGGAGGCGTGCAACTGTCCGTCGGCCGGGAACTGGGTGTGCGACCCGGTGCGGGGCTGCGTGTGTCAGCGCGGCTTCATCGGCGAAGGCTGCGACCAGCACGCCAGCGAGGCCGTCGTTATAGGAGAAGCTAAAGGCGAGTATTCGAACAAAGTACCATGCCCATATTAGTATGGAGCTGAAAGTCAGCATGCCCAAATTGCAGCTCTGTGTCATATGATAACTTTTTAACAGTATTTATATGATATCTAGATTTAATGTCATATAAAGCACAGGTTCAAAAGATATTGGACATTAAACATGATAACTTCCTACTGGTTTTTATACATTTTATCGTTTACAGACAGCACTGCTATTAGTTTTTCACTAGGAACTTAATAAATAAAGCATGAGTTAATGATTAAAACGACGATACGTACTGCAATGTCAATAAGAAGTCTTATTTTTTAAATTTTTTTATCCAGTGCTTCATATGATTTAAAATTAACAACATAATTCTAATTTTTATTTATTAGAGCAATCTTGTAATATACTTTATCTGGGCATTTCTGGGGCACAAATGGGCATTGTCCTTTACGTATTGATTTTTTGAAGAAAACAAAAAGGGAAAATATTTGATGACGTCACTAGCTGTTTCGAGTGCGGTGTTTCACATATCCCGATCATTTGAGTTACGTAACAAATACCTTTTTAATGTTAGGAGACTAGGGAATAATTAACTTACAAGATATCACAGTTAACCTGCTTAGAAAACTTTATTAACTTACTGTACTAGATATGTATTAAATTAGTGTATAACTGTGTATTCGACACATTACAGCGTCGATGTGTGAACTAACTCACCTACTGCTTCGCGTAGAGTGGTCGTTGGAGACCATAGACATCATAACCCTGAGATGTAATACTGAAATTTCAATTAATTGTGGCTGTACTTATACCCTTCAAACCAGACCGTTCTGCAGCAGAATATTTGTATTTAACTGAACGGGTTTACAAATTGTCTTCATTACACGATAGTAATTGAGTTTTAATTTTTTTACATTTCAATTCATCAATAATTATTGTCTCCCTGCGTACACGCAATTTATTAATTACGAATAATGTCTAATTTTTTTTCTACCTATGCTGATAACCTTAGAGGCTATTTCAGCTTCGCCTTGACGTGTAGGTGAGCTCACGAAGCTCAAACCGGGGTGTTGACAACACTAGTCGTAGCAAGAGCAGTGCTTCGCAGAATTACTGAATCAGAATTTACTGGTGGTAGGACCTCTTGTGAAGCCGCGCCGGTAGGTACCATCACCCTGCCTATTTCTGCCGTGAAGCAGTAATGTGTTTCGTTTTGAAGGCCGGGGCAGCCGTTGTAACTATACTTGAGACCTTAGAACTTATATCTCAAGGTGGGTGGCGCGTTTACGTCGTAGATGTCTATGGGCTTTAGTAACCGCTTAACACCAGATGGGGTTGTGAGCTCGTCTACCCATTTAAGCAATGAGAAAAAAAAAGGATCTGTCACCGGATTGGAAACGCGACCCACTGAGAAGATCCGGCGAGAAACTCGGTGGGCTAAATGTCTAATAATGTTTTAAATTTGTATCCGCAGCAGGATCGAACAGCGGTCTGATAGCGGTCGTGATCATATTGGCACTGCTTTGCGCCGCCGCCATCGTCCTCGTGTTGCTGTACTACCGCAACCGAGTCAAGAACCTGAAGCGCGAGATCGCGCACGTCGTGTACACGGCGGACCCGCACTCGCAGCCAGGTGGGTACATGCGACCCCTTCGCGTGGTCAAACTCACCCGGGCGGACTCACTGGTGGCGGGGCGTGTGGTCAGATGTATATAATAATCAAAAGAAAATCACAATAAAAAACGGATGAAGTAAAATAAATACCAAAAGAAGAATCAGAAAATATCGCCCTTTAAGGCACGTTGCAATGGACATACTACTACAGATATAACTCAATGAGGGTTGACGTCAAGCAGGCTGCCACCTGTGCTAAAACTCATGCTAAATTTCTATTGAACATGTCAATGCAACGACAAGTAAAATAAAGAGGATATTGTGAAATACCAGGTTAGATAGACACCGTCTTGTGTATTGCTACCACAGAGCAATCATCGACTTCAACCTCGTATCTCAGAGGAATGGTATTCACGTGGCGACATCATGGCGCCTTTGTGGTCTGCCCGTCCACTGGTATGGTACTACTACTACTGTACTGGATACACTATTCATAAGAAACTATGGTGAAAATGTTTTACAAGTTTAAACCAATACATTCACATGAAGCACGGGGCTCGGTCCCTAGACCTGCTTAGATACAAGAATAATATAAACCGGTTATTCTTTTTCTTTTTTTAAGGGATTTTATGACCTGGTAACTAAAACTTTAAGGTCAAGTCTTATTTTAATTTATATTCTTATTTTTGTGAAAAATGATAATATGGAGTGAAATGAAATGAAACGAAATGAAGATGATTAATTGATACATTAATCAACTGAGATGAAATTAAATAAAATGAGATGAGATGATATGGGATGAAATACAATCTCAGTAAAATGGTGGTCATTTATTGAGATTTTTTCTGAGGACTTTTTCGAGGATCCCGAGAAGTTACGTCCAGTGGCTTTGTTTCATTTTACCGCATTTGTGCACTTTCACAGATACTAAACAGTTAATAAACCATCATTATTACACATTTAAACCTGAAGAAACACTAAATAGACAAAATAAAACAAATCGCACAACTTCACTCCTCGCGTTTCCGCTAAAAAGTCACCAACTGGTTATTCTAGTATTGTTTAAGTTATATGTGATATCGTTTTTCAACAGAACAACAACATTTCGATAACCCGGTGTACTCGTACCAAGGGTCGACTAGGAGCGACGACTCGGCGAGCTTACTGAACAACGCGACTCACATTGTGAACAACCTGGGCACCGGGACTAAACTATCCAACACGACCATAGAGAAGCTGAGGATGAAGGCAACAGCGTCGAACGATGGTTAGTTAGGGAATTTATTTCATAGTTCCAAGCCAGTTTCGGCCACGGCGACCAAAATTTTCGGTTTAATAACTTAAAAGCTAATGTCCGCGCCTCTTATGCGCTCTAATATGGCTATGGTAGCCTATCTTGTTCTTAAATGTGCACAAACAGAAGCTTCATGTAAGAACACCATCCACGAAGTTGTAAAAAATGGTGGAATGCGGTCTATTTTTCAGTGATGGTTTTTTTTTTCGGATAGGAGAAAAGTTTTATTCTCAGTTTTTTTACATCTCTGTTTTTATTTATTAACATCATTTTATTAAATTGGTATGTGCGTATGTTTGTTTGTATGTAATGGAATTTTTAATTGTCGTTTTTACAAACTTCAAGACGTCTGATTAACTTGAATTTGTACACGCATTAAGAACCGATGTCAGTATAATAGTATTATATCTTTGCTCGTGGCCTAAAGAATAAGACGTCCGGTGCATTCGTGTTGAGCGATGCAACAGTGTTCGAATCCTACAGGCGGGTACCAATTTATCGAATGAAATACGTACTCAACAAATTTTCATGATTGACTTCCATGGTGAAGGAATAACATCGTGTAATAATAATCAAACCTGCAAAATTATAATTTGGTGGTAGGATCTCTTGTGTGTCCGCGCGAGTAGGTACCACCGTCCCGCCTATTTCTGCGGTGAAGCAGTAATGCGATTCGGTTTGAAGGGCTGAAAAGACGTTGTAACTATACGCATTTACGTTGTAGATGTCTATGGGCTCCAGTAACCACTTAACACCAGGTGGGCTGTGAGCTCGTCCACCCATATCTATATACTGGACCGATTTGGCTAATTTTGGTCTTGAATTATTTGTGAAAGTCCAGGGAAGGTTTAAAAGGTAGATAAATATGAAAATGTTCGAAATTAAATAAAAATAACAATTTTGTTTTTCCTTTGATGTGTCCCCCGTCGGTCTTCTATTTATCGATTGAGGCACTACGAAGTCTGTCGGGTCAGCTAGTAAGCAATAAAAAATCTTGATTATTATCAACAAAATAAAAAAGATGAAATTAATTATGTGGCGTTAGCCATCATACAACACAAGATATTTGACAGATGCCTGAATCTCACTTACGAAATTTTTAAGATAAGCTTGGATATATTTACAATACAACATTCGGCCCGTCGGTCTACCGAGCAATATCAACCGCTCGGTTGAATATCTTTCTTCCGTCGTTAAACCTCCACAATTATTACTTCGGTTTGCTATTTGAGCAAGTATTTTTGTTTTTAAACTATGTACATATATTATTTTGGGATTTTACTTTTAGCGTATGACCCCATGTCTTCTATAAAGAACAAAGATGCCGATGCCAATAACCCCAACCTGTATCAGTACGTTGAAGACAACAAATTGGATCATGTTTATGATGAAATCAAACACAAAGAAGGATATGGTGAGCACTTTTTTGAAATATTTAATAAAAATACGTTTTTTTTTTCTTATTAATGTTTTGCTTTAACAAGACGAAAATACAGGGCATAAGTTGATTGTTCTCGACATGAAAAAGAAAATTGTCTTTTGTAAAGTACTAACGTAGAAAAAAAAGGTTTTCATACAGAATGGAAAGGCCGTGATATATAAAAGTGTGCTCCGGTTTGTGTGTTATACCGCAACCGAGACCTTAATTATGTGTCCCAACGGGGGCAGTTCACATTTAAATGTCTATGGGCCGATTAACAGTTGAGCCTATATTGGCTATAAAAAGCAAAGCATAAACGCTTGTTTTTTTTATGTTAGCACGTCAAAGCTGGGAGATATCACTCATATTCATTATAGAAAAGCAATTGTTTATAACTAATCGTCTTTATTCTTAGAAATCGAATACGATCATCTCAACTACACGCCGCCGGCCAACAAATGGAAGCCTCACTATCACCGGATGCCGAACGGATTGTCCGCGTCCAACGCGCAGTCCTCGGCGTCGTCCAGCTCTAACGGCGACGCCGCGACGCCGCCCATCCCGCCCCTGCCGCGCCGCGCCACCACCCCGCCCCCCAACCCGCCCGCCGCCCTACAGAATCTCAGCGACGACGAAACATCAACACCGTGATGTGCTCAGAACTCAATAGTAAATAACCCGGAATATAACGAAGCGAAAAGATCGAATATCCATTTTTTCAATTTATCAATAGAGCGCTTTCATTTTATATCTTTACATTACACTTTTTTTTGCTTCTGAGCACATAATGCTATACTACCCTATAATTTTACCATTGAATTAAAATGGAAAATTAATTTCAAAGAAACACCATGAAAAAGCTAACGATAAAATTTAGGAAAAAGCTCCGCTAAGTATTTTTCTAATTCTCATAAGTAGCGTTAATTATCGAAGATTAGACTTAAGTGATTACAATGCCTAAAATCAATATGTTTTAGTCCTACATGAGACGAATATTGTAATAGGCAGCTGCTCGACCGTCGCCCTGGCTTATGATTACTGCCATCAAGCCAACAGTACATTCGCCTTCTATACCAAAAATAGTGATTTAAAAACAATAATCCGACTTTAAGGCTCTGATGACATCATACATTTATGAAGTATGGTGGACTGTCGACTGATTTTAGGTAAATTATAATTGAAACTTTTGAATTTTGATAGAAAATCGTCTTCACAGAAACGAAGAAACGTTGTTTTAAAATAAAACTGGATATTCGAACTTTAATGTCGAGATATTTTGATCATGTGATTAACACTTTACTATGTATTTTAGTTACAGTATTGGTTATGAAATATTTGTACAGAGAACAACAGGATGTAAGAAAATGAGACGCGTAAGGAAAACTACGTATGTTAGATTTAATTATTTTTTAATTGAATCATATTGGAGCTTTACTTTTATTTAAAGGCAGCGAAATATTATATTTTTTATAAATTACAATTTTACTTTTCGTTACATACTTTTGGAACGTTCAGATATATGCATAAATTAAATAGGGATTGTTCTTATATAACAAAACTGTTAATTTAGTTATAGGCTTTACAAATTTTAATCTCTTATTTTTGGATAATATGTCCTTAATAACATCAAGTTGTAGTGAAAATTTTAATTTTGATATTTAATATATTTTATTAAAAGAAATTGATTAATTTGTATCCAAAAAATAAATTATCACTATTTTTATTCATTAAAAAAACAATCTCTGAATCTTATTTTTGTGAACAGTTTGCTTTCTTATGAAATTAAAAAACTAAAGTTATGGCAGTTATTTATGATTGATGCTGTTTGGTAAAAAAAAAACTATGGTTGTTAAAGTAAGAAAAACACTAGTAAATACATATCGATAGAACTGTTTTATAAATGTATTTTTTTTACAAAAACTTTAAGTGTTCTAGTATTACAATATAATATTTTTCGAAATTTTCAATGTTTGACTACTAAACTATCGTAGGATAAGATTAAGATTTATAATTTACGTATTTTTAAGAGTTCTCATGTGCTCGTGACATGACACCGATGAATATATTTACTTCGAATGAACGTTTTCATAATTCTAACTCAATAATGCAGTTGAAAAACAAACAAAATATTTTCTAGTTATTTTGAGACAATTTGTATTTAAAAAAAATGTATTTAGACTTAGTAAAATGTACATTTATTTATATGCCAACACTAGATCATTTTTCGGAAACCACCATTCCTTTCACTGTTTTTTATGAGTTATATTGATACATAAATTTTCTAATATATCGATGTGCATGTTTTTTTTTTCATTAATATTGTGTTGACAGTTTTAATTTTTTTAAATATGTTATTAATTTTATAAAAACTTTAAAACTATACAAACCTATATAAATTTATTATGTTACGCATTTTATCAGCTGTAATGTTGTGCGCGTTATTACGTGAGTAATTAAGTTCAGAATTATATTAACATGATGAAATGAAGTATTTATAGTATAAATAAATATAATAAAATAAAATAGTAAAAAAAAAGTTGATAAAAGGACTCAAATTAAAGTGTTCGAAACTTTGCTCAATAAGTGTCAATTGAAAGCAATGGAGAGCTTTAATAGATTTCTCAAAAATATTAAACTAAATTTTATATCTATTAGGGTGTTATGAAAGAAACTTAATTCTAAAAAAAAATATCTGTTAACTATTTATCGCAATGAATAAAAAGAAAAAGAAATTTATGATGATTTCTTTAATGAATTAAAATGAAACTAATTCGCTTATGTTTCATTCACTTGTGTTTCATGTTTTCAAAGCAGTTTTATTAATCAACTTTTTTATCGATAAGGTTGAATGTGATATTATAATTTATATTATTATGTAAAAAATAAATGATTTCACTTATTTCACTATCTTTTATTCTATAACTTTACTCACATTCTCATATATGTACGCATTAACATTTAAATGTTAACAAATATTGAGACAAGTGTTCGGATTTAATTTGGATAATGGACTTACAGATGGCAAATATGTGCACAGAACTTACGGAAACTAATGAGTATCCGTTCGTTACTGACAAGTCTGCAAGATTTAGCGACTAAATGTAGTGTAGTAGTGTAGTGAGTGCATCATGAAGAAAACAGTTATATTGTTTAGTACTTTGATAATTCATGTAAGTTAATAATGTTTACACAGTGTAATTCATTGTTTCATAAGCAAAATGTAAATCGTGAAAATATTTCATAGTTATCACGACATTTTTCAGACCAGTGCCGTGTTTTTTGGTGAATTTCAAGGACCTACGCGTTCAGTAAATAAGAATTTTGGTAAGCTGATGAATGATGTTGTGTCGGATGCCAGACAAACAATAGATTGCACCGTAGAAGCTATGAAAAATGAAGTGGACTCTGGAAATTTACCCTACTTTTATAAACCTAAATGTGGTAATCAAAATGTTAAGCCACTTAATAATAAGAATCTTGACAGAAAAAGTAGGGCGACATTTAAGGACACCGAGAATCCTAGACGACACCAAAAAATCGTTGATGGAACGATCTTTAAAAACACCGGAAAAAACAAGAATAAGAAGATAAACGACATAAAGAATTTGTTATTGAATGAATCACGACGCTTGAATAATGTTGATAAATTTGTGAAAGAAGACCTTGACGGCATATCCAAGGACGTACGTGTACAATTAGAAAAAATAGAACATAATGACGTTAAGGATGCTCTCGTTTTACAAAAGCCTAAAGTGGATTCCGTGAAGAATGCTTCTTCAGAAATAAAATCAAAAATTGCAGCGAAGTCTAAAAATATTAAGTTTGCCAAAGACGGCAATTCTTCCGATACAAGCGAAATTGATGATATTGTGGCAAAGTTCCAAATCGAAACAAACAATACGCTTAAGGAAATAGAAAAACGACTCCAAGATTGGGAAAAAGAAGAATCGGAACAGTTACAAGAGTTAAAAACACTCATGGAAAGTGCCAAACATCCTGTTACTCTTAAAGATCTAGCTCAAAATATTACGAATAGCTTATCGGAAAATAGTACATTACCGTTCGATACAATAAACTCATCAATAACACCTTCAACCATCGTTACCGCATTAAGTGAAATTCAAAGCGGAAAAAACTTGAGTTCTATTGACATACCAAGTAAATCTTCCAAAGGCTTACAAAGAACTACAATAGCACTAGCATCGTCTACTGAACATTTTACAACAACTGCAATTCCGACCTCGAATATAATAAGTAAATTAACGACATTTAAATTTGCGACTACCACAGAAGGAACACTAACTAAAGCGGACGATAGTCTAAATGATTATGGTGGATTTTTCGATTTCTCTCCTAATGACAAGCATGCAAGAGATGAAGCGGCCAGTAGCGCAGAAAAAATAATCAAAGAGGGAAGTTTTTCCAAATCACTGTTTAATGCTCTATCTAATAAGGTAGAGGATGCGCCCTCCATATTTTGATAATCGTACGTACTTAAATGGGTATTTTTAAAATAACAAATAATTAAAAAAAATGTAGTATATATCGAAAATGTTGTAAAAATATATTTAAGTGACTCTTTGTTCAAATTGTTGTGAAAAAAACACAGATTTTCCAGCTATTCAAGAATACTAATATTGTCTCTAAGATCGAATTGTGCCATAATGAATAATAACCGGCAAAGACAAGATTTTTGAATTTCCAAAATTTAAAAAAACGTAGGTACATATTTGGAAAATAGTATAATAAATACAATAAAGTTCGTCAATCTTTTTCCTAGCCTCTAAATAATTTTAAAAAAGCCGCTGTCTGGCTTTGTTGCTTTGCTTATTTTTTTTAAATCTGAGAACTGATTTTGAAACTTTTTTTATTAGTTGAAAGAGAAGAAAAAGATTTTGAGGAAAATGGCTGAATTATCATGAGGCTGTGTGAAAAAAAAACTGTTTTCGTTTCAAATTTTACAAATTTTAAGAGAAAGTATTCAAACGAAGCAAAGATGCGAACGGATAACTTGCTCTTGAAAAAATATTTAATCGGTTGACAATAGTAGTAGAAAAGGTACATATCTGATTTCATCACTACTAATGGTAGGGATATCTTGTGAGCCCGCACGGGCAGGTACTACCACCCCGTCTATTTCGGCCGTGAAAGAATTAGGTATGCGTTTCGATTTGAAGAGGGGTAGCCGTTGTACTATAAACATGAGACTTATTTTTCATAGTGGTGGTAGAATTTACGTTATTGATGTCTATGGACTCCGGTAACCACTTAACTCTAAGTAGGCCGAGAGCTTCTCCACCCAATTGCAGTAAAAAAATGAATGAATTGCCTTATTTCGTAAAAATAAAAAGAGTTCTATGAAGCACAAGCAAGGTTACAATATCCTATCTACTCCACTACTAACTCCACGTTCGGAAGCTATGGTAAATAAGATCACTATTACATTATACATATTTACAAATCAGGAAGGAAAGTAATGTGATAAAAGTGCAGACAGTATGTTGCGTTATTCGTTCTTATTAAAATAATGGGATAATTAATTAAAACACAATTAAATCTATGTATATGTAACGGTTTTATTAACAATATTTTATGTAAATACATAATTACAAACTTACACGTCTACCAATTGAGCTTCGCTACTCTAAGACGTGTCAATGCGCTCTGCCACTTATGTTTCTCACCGTAGAATTCAATTTTGCTTAACTATGCACCGATACTTACTAATTTTTTTTGCATATTATACTAGTACCTAGAATCTTCAACAATTTAGAATACTAGTCTTATACTAATAGATATATCTACACACCAAAGTTGTTCACTGGTGTGTCCCTTATAATATTATTTAAGGTGTATCTCTTAACATATTTAAACTAAATTTTTATCCAGCCCTTTAAATTTTGTTTTAATTTCTGTACAATAAATACATTTTATAAAAGTGTTAAGAGGTTTCATTTAGAGTTATTTTTATTTTCAATTCCAGTCCGAATCAGGCACAATAAGTGTCGTTGAAGATGCCTTTAAAAGTATTAAGATTTTTAGTTTTTTTTTATAAATTTATATTTGACTTAAATTTTGTCTTCGCTTTCCCAAAAAGTATTTGCTCTTGCTAATTTCAATGTTGAAATATGTTTATGTAACGTATTTAATAGGTTAATATTGAGCAACAGTCGAGTTTGAAGTCATTTTAAGACAACGGAAATAGAAATAATTAAAATATTATTTACGAAGACATTAATTAAACAATTCTAGAAATTTTTGTGTCTATCGTCTAATTTTACTTTTATTTTGGCACGCAAAAAATTAACAACTAGAAAAAAATCGTTAAAATTTTTTTGGAGCATGAAATCATTTGATTATGTTTTTTACGAATTCAACTAATTATTGCTTAATATTCAATTGTTATTTAAAAAAAAAACAGATTACATTATATTCGATGACGGCAAGGTAGATTATTCCATACTTATTTAAATAACTGTAGGAAAGGACCACCACGAATTTTACACTTTAGCTGTTTATGGAGAATCTGCAAGTAAACACAAGAAGACGTTTCACGAAAGACGTAGGCGATACGATTTTATACCAAAGCAACTCAATAAATAGTCCATCATATCATAATCCTGTTATTGGAATGCTGGGTGTTACCTTAAAAAAATCTTATGTCGTGAAACTATGGTATGAATTCGAACGTCTTGTACATATGACGAGGTGATCCAGAGGCGACAAAGTGTAGTTCGCGAAATTACGAACTATTTTTATTTTAATTAATTTAATGATTATAATAGAGTTTTCTGTGCTAATATTATTGCCTGTACATAATCCAGAAACGTTTCCTGTGTAAAATACTCCTTATTCGAGACACAAAATGTAGATGGCTACGTAAATAGTTAACAAGCATTTATGCAGTACTCACGATATAAACAATAGAAGAGCAATATTATGAATATTTAAATCTAGGCGACTAATGATTTACTTATATATTCTAAAAATTAATAATACTTCGATGTCTAGATTACCAAATGAAGAGATAATACTATTTGTAATCACACTTGTAGTATTTTCTTCGGTTTTCACGAGTCGTAGATGTAATTATCAATACTTTTACGGTTTAAACTCGCGGGTTCCCGCGGTTTCACGGTCGGCCGTGATTACGAAAGCTAAAATATTCTAAAAGTACGAAACAATATAATGACAATAAAAACGCGAGATTAAACTGTAAAAGTATTAAGTTTTAATTAGACACTTCTCTTGTTTTGATGTTTTACAATCAAATTTTTATTACATTTTATTTAAATATATTTTTTAGGTAAATAAAAGATATTCTGTTTTAGGATAAATAGATTTGATTGAAATCGCAAACTAAATACATTTTAAGTCGGTTTATTTTTTAAGCTTGGTATAGACAAGGATGTATTATACTAAAGTGACTTGGACGAAAAAAAGTAGCTGTCATTATTTGGAAAGACAGTTAAGATCAAGTAAAGCGTTTCATGAGTAACAAAGGTCAGATTAAAGAGACTTAAATTGTTATTAATGTACGCATCTTTGTAAAATACGAAAGCGAGGAAGGTTGAGATTTACATATCGACTACTATACGGGAGGTGGACACCGTACTAAGGTGGACGTGGCGTACTGATTAAAATGCTTGTCTATGGGCACTCGGTCATCGTACAGCGTAGGGGCCTGAAGAATAATCCCAGCCGTACCAACCAGAACGGCCAGTGTAAAGATCCACAGAAACAGTCTGTCAAGAACCATCGCCACGTACTTCCAATCTTCTTTCACCTAAAATTCCATCCGCATACAAAGCAACGTGTTAGTACAGACTATTAAATGCTATTTTTCTCTATTGTAATTTCCCAACGCCTTTTTGAAAAAGTTATTAGAAAAAAGTACTGCTTTATTATATAATCTATCAAGTTTTTTTTCTTTTTTATTGCCCTTGTAGGCAGACGAGCATATGGTCCACCTGATGGTGAGTGGTTACCGTCGCCCATGGACTTCAGCAATGCCAGGGGCAGAGCCAAGCCGCTGCCTACCAAATAGATCTCAAAAGGGGTTAAGTAATAATTTTATTTATTAGAGAATAATTCCGTTTCATTATAATACATATTATTTAATTTCGATTCTCATAAATCTTGATTATGAATAAGAAAAAAGAGAACAGAAATAAGCAGAATTTATAAGACAAGTCCGTAAAAATTGTGGCATCTGTTGGAAGGTGCTTATTACTCTCCTCTCTCCTCTTAGGTTTTAGGTCCTTGTCGAATCCCATTTATATCACAACGCGAATGGCACTCACCGCCAGTTTCACCTAGCTTGGGATATGAGGTCGTAGTCTCAATTCTATTACACTTTTCAGCAAAAACAGATAGGATGGTAACACTCCGTTGACCCGCTGCGGACTTACCATTGGTAATTAGCACATTTACGTTTTTCCGGTTTTGATTGTTTGTACTCGATGTTATTCTTTCATCACGAAAGCCATTCATGAAAATGTGTTAAGTGCGTTAATATTACTTTAGAAGAATAGTGTTTTGCCTGTGAAATTTGAATACCAGCATAGTCGCATTGTTTGACGCGAATATGTACAGCGGGTTTATTGTCCTTTAGGCTACGACGTTTTGGGTGTGATGTTTATTGCATATAACAAACCTTAGTAGAATCTTCAAGCATTTTCGTGTGCTCAGCGATGAATCGAACACAGAAACAGGTTCGATGGACCTCCGGCGGACACGCGGAGTGACTGAAGCCGGGCGGCGGATCCGGCACCGGACTCAGAATCTCCTCCTCCACGCTCACCCCGGCCAATCCGCCGCCCACCACCTCGCTCGAGCCGTGCAGCATGCAACTACCGCCCAGTCGATTGCTGTCAATGCTAGAAACGTCACAACCATCACTAATTTAGTGGTAGGCAGCGGCTCGGCTCTGCCCCTGGCATTGCTGAAGTCCATGGGCGACGGTAACCACTCACCATCAGGTGGGCCGTGTGCTCATCTGCCTACAAGGGTAATAAAAAAAAATTCTCACGTACGTTACAGAACATAATCCACTAACACAGTAATATGCTAATATTTAAGTTCTAATGCAGGCTACTGGTGGTAGGACCTCTTGTGACTCCGCACGGGTACCTACCCCATCGTGCCTATTTCTGCCATGAAACAGTAATGCGTTTTGGTTTGAAGGGCGGGGCAGCCGTTTTAACTATACTGAGACCTTAGAACTCATAACTCAAGGTGGGTGGCGGCATTTACGTCGTAGATGCCTGCGGGCTCCGGTAACCACTTAACACCAGGTGGACTGTGAGCTTGTCCAACTATCTATGCAATAAAAATAAATAATAATAAAAAAAACAAAAAAAATACTCATAGAAAATCCCACTAAAAAATATCTCTTAATAAATTTCAATTAAAAACAGTGTAAGGAAAAAATATTTTATTGTAAAAAAAATCGTGGGGTGCTTGGTATCAAGTAGTTATAAATATTTTATGAATAGATATGAGTAGAAGGGTTATTTTGATGATATCCTGAAAAGCACCCCACGCTTTTTTTACAGTAAAATCATTTTTTCTTACACTGCCTACTTTGAATGAAAATTTATTAAGATTTATTTTCTATTTTTAGTGGGATTCTCTATAAAAGCGTATTTTTTTATATTTTTTAAACTATTATTTATTTATTTTTAGGGGCCATCCATAAAGTACGTCACACGTTAATGGGGAGGGGGGGGTATCACCGAAGTGTGACATCGTGTGACAAGGGGCATGGGGGGTCAATACTTTTGTGACGTCACATGTTAAAATTTAAAATACTAAAACGCAAAGTTTGTATGTGAATTAAAAATTTTAAAAATTTACAAACCTGATCTATATTTATTAATAATTTTTTGATATATATTTATTGATCTATATTTATTAATAATTTAGCGAAAATTCGTCCTCAAAGAATTGCGGCTAGACGTGCCCGAGAAATTCTCTGTTTAATGAATGATGACGATGCTTTATGGATGGAAGAGAATGATGTCGACACTAAGGATGTTCCTGACGTTCAAATTCAGAACGAAAATGAAGTGCCTGATTTACCAGTAATAGCTGATATAAAAGAGTGGATCCAAAGTCCATGGACACTCGATAATTAAGTTTTTTATCTTTAATTAATATAATTAATCGTTTATTATTTTCTAACTAGTCGTTTGTTTTTTCGGTTTTATGAAATGTTGGACTTTATGTTGATTTTATTAGATTATTATTTAATAAAAATAAGTAAAAAATGAAAATAGCTGTTTTCTCTCGATTATTTTTAAATACATACATAAATTTAAAAAATGTGTGACGTCACATCAGGAGGGGGGGGGGTTATAAAAATGTGACAACCTGTGACAAGAAGGGGGGGAGGGGTTCAAAAGTCCTAAAATTCGTGTGACGTACTTTATGGATGGCCCCTTTGTTGAATTTCAATTTTTTCAATATTTTTTTAAATATTGAATTGTCATTGGTCCTTAATAAGTATACCAAATTTCGAGTTAATCCAACGTTTTGGGGGGGTCAAAATCATGTTCAAAGTTTCCGTTACATACTAACATACATACGTCTGAGGCTAATAAAAGCGTAATAAAAATAAATAAAATAGGCTACGATTACCCTGAATTTAAATATGTGGTGTGTGTCAAGTCTTCTTTGCTAGGCGTCCGAGTGAGCGGTCGAGGGGGGGGGTGCGGCAGGTGGGGGCCAGGCGCCTGGCGCACAGCAGTCGTCGTCCGCTGCCGCCAGACGATACGGATACAAGGGTCTGGCTGTCCCACCGCAGCGTACCACAACACCGCATGCAGTGTAACGAGATCTAAAAACAAAACAAGTTCAATTAGTTTAGCCCATGACACAAAGTAATTGGTTGAGTCAGCGGTCGGGGAACTTTTTTAATTATTACCCCAAAATATTTTTGTGTAAGTTAATATTACCCTATCGCTAAGAACAAAAAAAAGCGAAATCGCTTCTTTTTAGCATTTTTCAATTATAGCCCCCATGATTATTTCGAAAAAAAATATATTATTGTTTCGTTTCATTTCATTTCGTTTCATCGAGTTTGAAATGACAACCATTTTAAAGAAGTTTCACTTCAATATATACTTTTTTCATTGTTACCCCCCAAAATTTCATTTTACCCCATTTGGGGTAATTACCCCGGTTCCCCGACCGCTGGGTTAAGTGGTATTAACGTATTGTTATTACATTGAAACGGTAGACAGCGGCTTGGCTCTGCCCCTGGCATTGCTAAGGTCCATGGGCGACGGTAACCACTTACCATCAGGTGGGCCGTATACTCGTCTGCCTACACGGGTAATAAAAAAAAATAAAAAAACAAAACAAACTAGATCTTATTGTTCTTATATATTTTTAGCAAATAGCGTTAAACGTCCAAAAAAAGATTTCAATTAAATCTTTAGACAATTTGTATTACTTTGATATTAAAGAGAAATTTATAATCTTATCGGATTTTCATTTCCTTAGTCAATTTCTGTAGGTATCCTTCTACTACACAGCATTATATCACTTACATGGACAGTCCGCTTCAAATAGGATCAAAGGAGATAAAACATAGTGATTTTATTAATGGGCATATCGGGTTTTGTACTATAATTACTCATAAAGTTCTAGATCGAGTTTGTACTTTTAATACTTTTACTGTCCACTTGATCAGCGTACATTTTTAATGGACATAATTTCGATTATCAGGCAATAAACAAAACTTAAGTGTCATCCTTTTAAAGCGCACTCAATTCATGCAGCTTAGAATTTAGTAATTGTGCAGATGAGGCAGCCATTCTAATGGCTCGGTGGTTAATTTACATAATGCCCGATAAAATAGCGCGGCCATGTTGGCCTAATATACCTCTAGTCGGCTAATAGACAATCAGTCCCTCAATGAACAACGCCGAGCAGCTGTCCAAACCGATCATCCACTGAATGCCGTGCCTAGTAAATCAAACTACTTTATCCACTGAATATTACGTCTTTTGTGTTGACGATATTACGTTTATTACGTAGTAATTGTGAATTTTTATTGTTTTTTTCTTCATATATTGGATTATTTATATTATGATTACATTTAATTGTTATTTATGTATCTTGTTAAATTAATACATCTAGTACTTAGTGTTCGATTTTATAACAGTCAATAATCGTGATGATTAATTTTGCGTGTATTATTGTTTTAAATTTTTACTTTTAAAGTTAGTATCTGCTTAATTCTAATAAATCCTCCAACAATGAAAAGTCAAGATTTCAGTTTGATGTTTCTCAATTAAAGTAAGGTTTTTCTTAAGTGACGTTTAAACTTATAAATAGCACTAATTAAGCGTTTTGAAAAGAATAATAAAACTTCGTAGTTTACGAAAGATAAAATTTAAAGAGTCTAATATGTACAACTTCAGCTGAGTGGCCACAAAATAAAATTGAATCAATAAGACAAGTGTTATGGCCCAAGAGCCCGCGACAGCCAGACCTTCGTTATTTTATAAAAGCTGAATGTTTCTCTGTGTATGTCTCCAACACAGGTAAGAACGACCCGCGATTATAGAGTTCCGATTGTGGTTACTTGGGCAGGTAACAGGCAGTAAAGGTATATAAAATAGTACCTTAAATTCGTTAAAGTATAAAGGTTTTTTTTTAAATATTTAGTCCAGAATATCTTTAGAAATCATGATATCCGTTGCCGGACACTTTTTCCAGTTGTTACCCCCTGCCAGACACCCTTAAACTTTAATAAATTTTAATTATACTTTCGTTATACTATAAAAGCTAAATTTTATATATGTTACTTAGGGACTTATAAAAATATGTTACCCAAGAGCCGGACAGTTTTAATGGTTCTTACATCTTGCCAGACACATTGACAGCCCGCTGTAGGTGCGAGCGCGAGGTAGCAACTGTTCAAGCGGGTGTGAGCGAGATAGAGTGCTTAGTCTATTGTGATCTTTTAAGATATCCAATAAAAAAATTATTTTATTACGTTCATAGCAATATTATAGAAAATAAAAAAGGTTATTTTAATATTATAAAGTACAAACAAAATATTACATGTCAAAGAAAAATATTTAATCGTTCTTATAATTTTCCTCATTGTCGTCGATATTGAACTATCGAGTCGGCCTGAGGGGCCTACGAGGGGGGGCATAGCTACTACCGTATCCGATTTGAGAGTACGAGCTAAGCGGTAGTAAGAACTTTGGGAGGGCGCGAGTCCTTCTAAGAAATCAGACCATCTGGCATCTCGGACTTCGGCGATGCGAGACTTTACGTCGCGTTGTAGGGCACGCATTCGAGTACGATGTTCCACTGTAGGATACCTATCGTAGGCGCGGATCGAAGCGTTCTTAGCTCTAAGGAGTTCCCTAATATCGTCAGGCAATTTGAAGCGGTGAAGGAAGTCCTCCGCCACAACTTGCTTCGATGACCTATCTAATGTCGAGGTGATGTGTGACGTTACGATGTCTATGGCTTCAGCGGTATCCTGAGGAGACGGGGTAGAGTCCGGGCTAAACGGGAGCGATGGTGGATCAGATTCAGCCAGGCTAATGCCCAGCGTGTGCCAATCCACCACAGTCCTCGTGACGGGAACGGAATCGGGAGCGCGACCGAGCTTCATAATGACGGGGCGGTGGTCTGAATCTAACTCTAAAACTACTTCGATCGAGTGTAAGCGCAGAGTTACGTTTTTTAATAACGCTATGTCGAGTATATCCGGGCGATGCGCGATATTTAGCGGGTAGTGAGTCGGGGTTAGCGGAGCGATGATATCGAAGGCGAGATCATCGACTAACGCGTCGAGCCGCCTGCCATTCGGGGTTGTGGTGTGTGAGTTCCACCTGATGTGTTTACAATTTAGGTCGCCCGCCAGAATGACAGAGCTTCCCATGCCGAGTAGCGCCTCGATATCACTGCTTAGAACGGATAAATCCTATAAACGACAGCTGATGTGCAGTAAAAGATCACAATAGACTAAGCACTCTATCTCGCTCACACCCGCTTGAACAGTTGCTACCTCGCGCTCGTACCTACAGCGGGCTCTCAATGTGTCTGGCAAGATGTAAGAACCATTAAAACTGTCCGGCTCTTGGGGTAACATATTTTTATAAGTCCCTAAGTAACATATATAAAATTTAGCTTTTATAGTATAACGAAAGTATAATTAAAATTTATTAAAGTTTAAGGGTGTCTGGCAGGGGGTAACAACTGGAAAAAGTGTCCGGCAACGGATATCGTGATTTCTAAAGATATTCTGGACTAAATATTTAAAAAAAAACCTTTATACTTTAACGAATTTAAGGTACTATTTTATATACCTTTACTGCCTGTTACCTGCCCAAGTAACCACAATCGGAACTCTATAATCGCGGGTCGTTCTTACCTGTGTTGGAGACATACACAGAGAAACTTTCAGCTTTTATAAAATAACGAAGGTCTGGCTGTCGCGGGCTCTTGCTCTATTAGTTTAACTGTGCCTCACCTCGTTGTGTCGAACTTGTACTGGGGTCGTTTCATAAAGAGCAATCGGGGCAGAATGTGAATGAATACTCTTTTCACCCAAGGCGCCATTCGATGTGTCTGCGGTGACCTGAAGTGGACGTTGAGAACGACCACCGTTACGCAGATACTAAAAAGAAATATTATTCTGAATGATTGACACAATACGTAGCCTAAAAAACGAAATGTGTATTTAATGTGGAAGTGTGCATTTTTTATTTTTATTGCTTAGATGGGTGGACGAGCTCACAGCCCACCTGGTGTTAAGTGGTTACTGGAGCCCATAGACATCCACAACATAAATGCGCCACCCACCTTGAGAATAAGTTCTAAGGTCTCAAGTACAGTCACAACGGCTGCCCCACCCTTCAAACTGAAACGCATTACTGCTTTACGGCATAAATAGGCAGAGTGGTGGTACCCACCCGCGCGGACTCACAAGAGGTCCTACCACCAGTAACACATTGTTCGTTTAAATTTGTAACACCAATTTTCTAACAAACTTATTTATAATCTTGATACATAATATACATACATACATGAATTTAATTACTATTACCTAATTTTAACCTAATAGACAGATAATCTAAACACGAAGCCTGTTGAGAATTAGTTTCCTACCGAATAGTTTAAATACCAAACTATTGTAGAACAGTTTAGGTGACTTCGCGCCTTTCTGGCAGATTATCGTTAATTAAGTTACAAGTTGGACTTAATCACAGAAGCTGCGGTTAGTAATTAAGCTATCTCGAATAATGATTATTAAGTTTTAATGTAAGCGAAGTAAGTGATATTTTAAGTTGAAAACAGCTACGTTAGGTTACTTTTTAATCGATATTATGTTAATAAAGTCGTAATATATTAAACGAGAGTACTATGCACTTTCCTCCTTTATTTAAAAAAAAATTAAATGAATAAGAATTTCATAAATCTTAGATATTGAGAACCATCACATAATTGATTCACGGAGCTTATCAAACGAATGAAAAATCCTTTATCGTTAGTTCCAAGTTTTCATGAATTTATCGTATGTCATCGGATAACTGATCTGAGTGATAATGGGCTTCATTAAGAAAACTTAACAGCTGGTTTCCGATTCAATAACAACCGAGTATATAAGTCTGCAGCTTGTCAAAATGCTCTGGCCAGTGTCACCTAAAATTTTATAAGATTTGACAACATCGAAATACTCGCTAACGAAAACAAATTAATTATTCGTATGATGCGCGAAACCATTGAGATAAAAGAACACCCTAACTTATCATATAAATGAAAACACAAATAAAAAAAAACAGTGTGAAGTGAAACGTAAAACTCAAAATTTTAATTATAGAAAAACAAAGAGCAATTAGTTTTCAAATATGCAATATTCAAATGTCGCCGTATTATATAATATCACCGTAGTCGTCGGTGACAACGAAAACTATAAAGTATTGGAAACGTTGAAAAATAATTAAATTGCAATAAAAAACGCGAGACTACAACGTAAAAGTAGTTTTAATTACGTATTCTACTTTGATATAACGTAGAATAAAAAAGCCTTTGTGTCGAAGTGTAAGCTGGAATGTAATTTATTACAACTAGAGCATGCAACCTTGTTTCAGAACAAACTTTTAATTTATATGATAATGGGACGGGTCCTGTATCACGGCACAGCGTGAGGAAATATTTTAATCCTAAAGGTAAAACCTTATTATAATTACACTTTTTTATATTACTTTATTTAATTTCTACATTATTATATTTTTTATCATTGAAAAATTAATTAACTTACCTGATCGAAACTAGGATCATGGCGAAAATTAGGTATTTTCCGAGCAGTGGTACAACCAGGGAGGTGGGAGGAATAATTTCGACAACCAAGAGGAAAAACACGTGTAGACTGATGAGTATCGATATAGACAATGTTACCTGGCAAAAAATGAACTGATTACACGGATACGGAAATGATTTATTATACGACACAATTAATAATTGTATTCGATACGTTCCATTAGTATTTACAAATTTATTTTTGTTTTTTGGAACGAAGTTCCTTATGGGACGATGCGGAGAGGTACCCTAATCGTTTTCGTCGTAAAATTTTCATAATAAGGAACTTCGTTCCTATCCAGTGTCCCACGACACCACACATCTTTTTTCTTCTATGCACCAATCAAATCGTATTGAACACTCTAGTCACTCGTATATATTATTAGTGATATTACATTTTCTGTGTTAAAATTATATCATATAATTGGAGGCGAATATTTTACGAATCGTCGTAACGTGGGCAAACAGCAAACCGACGGACCGATGACCTGTCAAAGTGGTTCGTAAGGACTGGATGCGAACGGCAGGAGACCGAAGAGAATGGGGTGCATTCGAAGAGACCTACAATCAGCTTATGGAGGAATTAAAATACATCACATTTGCGGTTTTCATAGAATTTTGTACCTCGAGGTCAAAAGCATAAACTAGTAATTTTTTTTATTATATTATCTATATATTAATTAAGGAGTATTGTGTAGTTTTTATATTTATTTGAAAATTCACAGCTCAAAAATAATTTTTAGATTAAATATTTAAAGAAATTATTTCCTAAGAACGGTAGCGCAAATAGAATATAATAAATTTAATTCTAAATAAATAATAAATAAATTTCAATATGAAATCATTGGAATCCCACGCTAGGCTTCAATAGGCTCCTATATTATTTTACATGTGGCAAAAGGGCGTCATTTTCCAGAAATTATTTTAATGTGAAATTTTTAAGGATTTTTTTTCAATTATTCGCTGCATTTAGTTAATTGAAAAATGTAAACTTAAAAAGTACTATGAATAGCATCATCGTAACCTCATTTTCATAAAAGCTTTATCATTTAGTTTTACTTAAACTGAGTAGCAGCATCTATTTGTCGATAAGAAGATCGATAGTCAGATAGTCTTTTTTCGAAGTAAGGACATGTTAGTCTGATCAACTGATTATTTTCAGAGTTGAAGTCAAGTTTCGTAGCTCACGGGCTACTAATATTAAAAGACTATTCGAACCCACAAACAGATGCAGTAATCACCGTACGAATATCATCTTTAGACTTTATTAGTACAGACTAGCTTAATCTTTTTACGTAACCTACCTTGAGACTGCGATATTATTTAACGAACGCCTTGCGAATTCTCATTTTAATTTAATCTTGCAAGATAATATTTAAGTAGAGCTTACCTTTTCCCCGCTGTCTGACGGCAGATAAAATGTTAGAACGGTTAGAAAAGATATTCCCATACAAGGAATTATAATGTTGACGGTGTAAAATAATGTTTTCCGGCGCATCGTGATGTTGAAAGTGATGTCCAAGTACGGCTCATCGCAACACGTGTAAAATTTTTCGTTCCTGCACCAAAAAATACTTTAGCTTAACCAAACTTGTATGTGAATTTCTTTGAATTTAAATATATTCATGTAGCTTTTAAAACGTTCAAGTTGCGCAGATGAATTCACGGCCTTCGTGGAGTAATCTGGTAACCGGAGCCAAAAGGTAACAAAACATAAATACCAGTACCAACCTTGAGAGACATGAAGTTAATATTTGACGAATAAAAAAATTTAATATATGCAGTTAATAGAACAGGTTTAAACAGCAAACCGAAATAACAATTCGAAGGGTGAAAGGCGACATTTATCTTTGTAATTAAATGTGGGTTTTATTCGGTATTACGAGTAGCATCAACAGTTCGATGTTTTTAATTGAACTTCAATTAAGTTTACTTCATCCAAATAGCTGAATTTTTTTTTTTTTATTATGATATTTTTTTCAAATTACAAACTTTAAATTGGTCTCTTCGCTTAAACCAAATAGCTTTTCACCCCTAGAATTAATTAAATATTTTTTTTACTGTTGAGACCACGGTAGCCAGCGACTTGGCTCTGCCCCTGGCATTGCTGAAGTCCATGGGCGGCGGTAACCACTCACCATCAGGTGGGCCGTATGCTCGTCTGTCTACAAGGGCAATAAAAAAAAGACTGGTCAAGATATTAGAGAGAAGTTATAAAATTTCTGTATTGTCATCGGTCTTTGATGCGCGTGCAAAATTTTCATGTTAATCAGACGACTTGAAAATGAAGTTAAAAAATTGCATTACATAGAAACATACATACACACTAAGCTAATAAAAGCCTGTTAAAAACACGGCTGCCCTGCAAAAGAATTATAGCCATTGTAAGACGGTATGAAGTCTCAATTAGATTGTACAACAGTTGTCCCACCCCTCAATCCAGAACGCTTGACAACTTCGTGGCAGAAACAAAGTATATATCAGATTTCCTTTTTTATAAACAAATTTTGAATCATTTTAAAATATGAATACATTTTACTATACATGATACAAATGTGAGTCGTAGCTCCGAGTAATTTCACTAAGTGGCTCGTAAAACATCGTATGGAATATGAATATAATTTTATGTTTGAAGGGAGATACATCGTTTCATATGTGTATTGTATACTTTCTAATGTACGTAATGTAATTTTCGCAATGAGAACAGGGGATATAATAGGCCTAATAGTAAACTGCTAGCATTAGGCAGTTAAAACTATATTTTTTTCTGAAGTATCAGACGACAAAAAGCTTTATCGACCTAACCCAAATGTACGTGCCGGGTTTCGGAAATAAAATCAAACGTTGGTTTTGAAAACCTTTCGAATTCTTTACACGAAATTCTAAATGCACAGAAATCTGATTGTGCTAACTTTGTGTCAACTGCCCGTTATAATACTACCCGTATACTGTATTTCTTTGATTTATTCATAAATTGTACAAGAATCTGCCAAATTTATGTAATTTGATAACAATGAAAGTAACTTTTCTATTAAGGAAAATTTACATATCCATTTTGCAAAGGGAAAATGACGCTCAAGGCAATGCATTGCTGACTTTAGAGAGTTACTTTAGACCGCTCTCAGGGACTTGCATATATTATTTGGTGGCAAAAGAGGGCCAGTTTTCGTATAAAATAATTACGAATCGGCTTGCAATTATTAAGTATGTAATTATAAATTAATATATAAACTGTGTCATTTTTTTAAACTTGGTTCGAAATTAAAGTTGAGATAAATTGACAATATCTGTAAAGTAGGAGATCCCTCGCAAAAAGCAGGGCTTGACGGGGAAAAGCGGATACACGTAGTAAAGTGATGTCGATGCGAGAGCGCTCTAGACTTAATGGCGAGACTCGAACCCAGGGTTGTAAAACAATTGAAAAAGGAAAACGACACAGTAGATTATTCTTATAAAATGGAGAATTTATAGGGTAGAGTGCTAGGAGTTTCTCGGTATCCATAAGATCTGCTGACCTTAAAATGACGGTTAGAGACCTGAAATTTAACGGAAGCACAGAATCAGTTCTTTTTGTAATCCAAATCAGCAGTTCGCCGCATGAAATATTATACATATTATATTTCGTACACGGAGACCTCTTGTGAGTCCGCGCGAGCCGGTACCACCACCCTACCTATTTCTGCCGTGAAGCAGTAATGCGTTTCGGTTTGAAGGGTGGGGCAGCCGTTGTAACCATACTTGAGACCTTAGAACTTATATCTCAAGGTGGGTGGCGCATTTACGTTGTGGATGTTTATGGGCTCCAGTAACCATTTAACACCAGGTGGGCTGTGAGCTCGTCCACCCATCCAAGCAATAAAAAAAAAAAACATTGCCTACCAACAACTATCTTTCGCCACGAACCTCATCATAATGGAATAAAAATACGCAGACGATGTCTCATCAAATCAAATTGCGAGACAAACAAATCTATGTTATTCAGTATTCGCATGAAAACTTTCTTTTCCTTTTCTGAGAAACAGTTGTAAACTGACTAAATTCAATCAAATTGTTTTCTTGTAATCTTCAACATCGCAGGCGAGAACCATCGTAACATTCATCTTGTTACTAACTGCTGCTAGTAGGACTATTAACACTGATTTGTTATGTATACGTGACCTACCTAACTATATTGTTGGTACATTTAAGTATTTTGTACTATTCGTATTTGACACATAAATTGGCCACCTTACTTTCAACTGTTAAGTGATCAAGGACAAAATGAAAAAGCTTAAGACGCGCTTTAACTATGCTACGGTTGAAACTGATCTTGAAAACATTTGACAGGCGTCTCAAGCTTTATCTCGAAAAATACGTCACGCCTTAAACCACTCTAAAGTCTAAAGTAAGAAGCAATGTAACGGACCTTTATCGATCTGTTTGCCGAAGGGTGAGTGAGTATCGTTAGTAGTATATACTACGGTGATACCGTTTTTTTTTTCTTATTGAATATTACATAAATACTAATATTTGACTAGTTCCGAAAAAATACTAAAGTAAAAAACTTTTCTCTTGGAGCAGATATTGAAATCCATTAAAACTTATAGTTAATTCCATTAGTTTTTTTTTAAATATATTTTAGGTCAAATTGGCAGTAGTCAGAGCATTAAGGTTGGCAACGATCGTAGTTATTTCTTAGAACCTAAATTCAGTCAGCGAAATCTATAGTTTTACATTTCTGTAGATTTTTTTCCCTACCTAATCTATGCTAGTCTATCTGCACACGATATACTGACCTCACTTCTTATTTTTCTTGTATTTGGGTCATCGGGTGGATTAACGGGAGAACTAATTTAAAATAACGATGATAACTATGGATGGAACCCCAAGAAGTATAAATTGTCTTCTGATATGGGCCGTGATATAGCCCCTTATTATAGATATTATGTAGAAGGGGATTATTCTTTGACTTCGTCGTTACGTGTATTTCAAAATTCGTAGTGGCAACTCTAGCACATACATATTCCTACTTACATTTTTCGGACATAGCCATAATAACATTACGTAAGTATAAATTGAGATAAATTAACAATTTATTAATATGTGCCAAGTCCAGAAACGAAACAACGATGTTGTTGTATATGTGACTAGCGACCCGCTCTCGCTTCGCTTCGGAAACATTAAATTTTATTATTGATGGGCGAGTCCCGCCATGTTACGCGCGGTACGACAATAACTGCGGGTAACGCCGCGGGGCGAAGCTAGTCTAAAAAAATCATCAGCTACCTATCAGTGAAAGTCTCATCAAAATCGGTCCAACCGGCCGAACCGAGATTAGCAGGAACAAACAGACAGACAGACAGACATACAGACAAAAGTTGTAAAAAATGTTATTTTGGTGTATGTACCGTATATAATATAATAATATATTATATGCATGTAGTAAAAAGCGGTTATTTCAATATTACAAACAGACACTCTAATTTTATTTATATGTATAGATGTATAGATTAGTTTGTGCTGACCTGACTGCTGGTACTTCCAATATATCCCATTCAACTGACATGTAGAACTCGGAGAGGTCGACCCCGACTGAAACAACGTTGCTGCCAGCTTGTTCATCCATGTGCCGCAGGTCAACCTGCCACATACCAGCTTCAAATATTATTAACTGTACAAATCAATTCAACGTAAATACTTAATTTGAATAAATCACTTGTAATTTTAACCAGTAATTATAAACTCTGCTGATCTAATCGTTTGTAATGGGACTCAAATATTGATGCCTACTCGTAAAATTGCGATTCAATATTAAAATAGTAAAAGAATAATTTAATCAGTCGTGGTAACATTGTTAGTGAACTTCTTCCGTGTTATGGGCGTTTAATTGATTCATTCGATAAAAATAATCGGGCCGCGAATGTCGCTGCATCATTTCATGATAGTTCTGACCGACTCATCGGAATTATTTTCTTTTTCTAGCATGAAATTTTCTGAACCGTTAATTCCGATGGGTTTTAGTCAAAAAATTCTATATCTTTCCAAATTTAACGAAAATGTTCTATCCTCGAACTTAGACAGTTCATAGTGGCCATCTTAGTAAGCCGATAGCTGTCAAATTTGGCACGAACACATATTTAGTCATGACATTTCACCAGGGAACGCTACACGTTTGTCTTTTGTGGCCTAGGATAGGTGACATGGATCTCACAAACATGTGGTTCCAACAGGACGGCGCTTCTTGCCATGCACGGGAAACATAAAATTTATTAGATGAGAAATTCGAAGGCTTCGTCATCTCGCGTGGTGGCGATATCAACTGGCCACCGAGATCGTGTAACTTAACACCGCTCGACTACTTTCTGTGGGGCTACGTCAAATCTAAACCATAGCTCGCGCTCTTCGTGAAATTACATATATATATACATAATGTCATCGAATACCCTTTAAAACAAAATAGAAATTGTGGCAATGTCACTTAAATAGGTATTTTTATTTTATTTTTAAGTTCGATTGCTCTTAATGAAAAACCCTTTATATTGAAGGCTGCCGGTAACGTTATTAGTTATCTTTATCAATAAAAAATAGAAATTTTAATGTTTCAAGAACAGAACGATGTCAAACAAAATAATTGGGAATTATTAAACAAACATCAGGCCGTTAAATATATGTATAAAAAATGTATCAGTTTTGGTTAAAAGTTGCCAGTATTGAGAATCGACAATTTTACAAGTAAGCACCTCATAATATTAATTTTCTAATATAATGTTCGCTATTTCGGTACAAATAATTTTAGGATAATAATACTTTCCTTTGCCTTAAAATAATTAATAATATAATTATTAAACACAAACAACAGACAACACATACTGTAATAAAATTCAAAATTGTTTTTAGTTAAAAGTATAAAGATTAATTTTATCATTTTGCTTTTAGGTTATGCAGTTTTATCTACGTAGTCTGCGTTTTTACGTATCACTAAAATGAGTAGGCCAGTTTTAATCATGAAACTAAAATATTTAAAAAAAAGTAATACATATATTTGTAGCTAATTTTGTAAATTAATAAGTTGGCACTTATCATATTTAGCTCAACGTAAAGCACTAGACGATTTATATTTATTCAATTAGGTATTAAACGATTTGTTAAAAAGGATTGTTACAATTGATACATGCATCCTGTCACACGATGTGTCGAAGAATCTCACACACAAAAATGGATGCTTAGATATTGTTAGATATTTGATACCTCATATAAGTATTGTCAACATCGAACGCAATGACGATTTCATTATTAAGTATCTACTACTGTGGAAAATACTCTATCTCACAATGTCTTCAAATACCGACCTTGAATTTAATTTGTACACTATGTGTAATAAATGTACACTATGGACTAACCATGCCACAAAGTGTGCCAAGTTGGAATGTACCTAATTTAAAACCAAACCAAGACTTTTAAACGACATGGTGACATATCCATCTTCAATGACGAAATACCACAACAGAATGACATGCGAAGAAGAAACAACGCTTTAACACAGATCAATTGATTCACGTAATTCAACTGATTATAATTGTAAGGAATGATATCCTCAGTATCAAAAATATGACGGAATCTCAACGAATCTAGCTATTACTTCGCGTATGTTTTAAGCCATAACATCGAAATAATTCTATCATCGGCAAACGACTCGCCAAGTATTTGATACTGAGGACCAAAACACCAGCTCCGCCGCGCCTATGTGTGTCGCGCGGACGCAGTGTCCAATGAGCTACGACCCTCAAGCTATTTATTATTTTATTTTATTTAGTTATTATTTATAAGTATTCCATGCGTTGCATAGACGAACAACAGTCATGACATGAGGCAGTAGCTACGTTCGAGTGCATGCAATGAGCGTCACGTCGACAGTGTTCAAGGACGTTGCGTCGACGAAACCTTCTACTACTCCCAGTATTGAGACTTATTTAGAATTCTGTGCAACGTTTTCGTTGTGTCTTCAAGAATACTTAGGTTTTTTTAAAAATGAGTCATGCAATGGTCTGAAAGCGACACCGTTACAGCCGAAGGAAGTCGCTAAGGGAAAGGTATAAAATATGTATTATGATGACTTTACGCTCGAAAGTGTAGTGAGCAACAAGTGTATACATATCGTAGAGAATATTTCTTCTGTAATCAATTCCACGTGCTGTGCTTTACTTGTTCGCGTGTAAGGCATCATGTGAAGCTGTGTAAGAGCCACGGCCGCATTCTGCGGAGAGTGTCCGTTGTGATCGGGAATGCAAGTGGACCGGGACAAGCTAGTATCATGCATTGAATTGAGTTAGACATCGAATAAAGGAAAGCATGCAACAAGCTCTGTGTGCTGTGTGGGAAGTGTATGTGTATGTGTGTGTGGCGCGAGCGGAGCCAGCTATGGATTGGGGGTGAGAGATCCGACGATACCTCTCCACGCCTTTTAGGAAATGTTACTATCATCGAAAATAGATCCTTTTTTTTTAAATATTACTTAATTAATTGACATTTACTTTAAAAAGTCGTTCAGCGCGGAAAGGTCCTGTCGGAAGGGATCGTTGGATGGGTTTGGAATAAGTGAAAGTTTGCATCCCATATCACCTGGCAACATTAATTTTATACCTTTCCGTGTCGAGCGAGGAAGGCCGAACGAACTAATTGGAATCGGCCCAGGATATTCTGGAGCATTCGTGGTCACGTACGTCGACATACCGCTACTCCACATACTTTAAACATCATCATCACATTGAAAAGTAGTTGCAACATGTCAGAACTAAGGAGCGAGTCATAGGCGGGGAGCGGGTACACACGAAAAGCACTCGCTCTTCGCCTCTACACTGCACCATCGTACAGTCATAATGTAAAAGTGAATTCAACATACCACATGGACAGAAAAGTAATACAATTACACCACGATTTACGTTCGAGCCAACAAGCTATTGCATGGACACCGGCCGGAACAGCGGGCCCTACTGCTACAGCCCGCGCGCGGCCCCAAGCAGCGTACAGCAGGGCGTCACCTTGAAGCCGTCATAAGTCCAGCTGCCTAACTTAAGCACACAGGTTTGCACGTCGTAAGGAAAGAACTCGACGTCGATCGAGCAGGAGGACTTATAGACGGCGGGCGGCTGCCACACCACCAAGCCGTTGTAGTAGACGGTAGCCTTCGTCATCAGCGTCACTTCGTAGTTGCCGTCGGCGCTGCGGACAAACAGAGCGGTCAGCGAGAGCGGCGAGAGAGCCTCGCTAATTACCTTGAATCCGTCGTACGTCCAGCTACCAAATTTAAGAACGCACGTTTGCTCGTCGAAAGGAAAATATTCCACATCTATTTCACAGGAAGACTTGTATATAGCAGGCGGCTTCCATTCCACAAGCCCCTGGTGGTAGATAGTCGCCTTGGTCGCCAATGTTACTTCGAAGTTGCCGTCAGCACTGCAATGTTAACGCAGGTTTACATGCCGATTCGCGGCTCTCGGTCCGTTTTGATATGCTGCGTTTCATGCTGTAAGTGTAACTAACTAACAATAATAAAAGATTTTATTAAAATAAATGAACCTTAGTGTTATGCTCGTGTACTAAAATCGATAGTAGTCATGTAAGGCCGACCGCTAATGATATGGGAAGAGTTACGGAGAAAAAAGACAATTCACCCAATACTTGTGCATTAAAACTAGAGCAGTTCTTGCAGTTGAATTTTGTTAAGAGAAAATCTTTTAATTGGTTAACATAGGTTTTTGGTGAAAATTCAGGTAATAAGGAAAAAAGTTATGCATTAAATTAAGTATCTAATATTTTTGAACCATTCATGTTTTTATTTTAATACAATAAGAGAAATATGTTTAAAGTACACATTTAGAAGAACATCAATAATAATAACTTTAAGAAGAAGAGTTCAGTAAAAAGGAGCACATTAGGTGGACGACCGGGCAGACTTGTCGAGCGAAAAAGAAATAAGTAACGATTTCTGTAACGATAATTTATCAACGTCCGGTGTTTGTAGGTGTCACGGCAGTGGAAAATGAATCGCCACGTAGAATTATTTCTTAGCATGCCGTCACTACTTTCACTTAAATCATTATTTTTCTTGAAAATATCTTCACTATAATTTACAAAAATAGCTTCGTTAATATCTTTAACAGAAATAGTTGGGCCGTTAGATCTGGTCACGTATTTCAGTTTAATATTACTAGATGATGACCGAGCTTTGCTAGCTTTTTTTTTTGATAACGCCATCTTGTTGTGTCTTTAAAGCGGTTAGTTGCCCTCAATTAAGAAAAATAGTATTATTATTCGCCAATAGATGTCGGAAAGAGTTGATTATTGAAAACACGAATAAAACAACATTTTCTGAAAATAAATAGTAGCTAGATCGATTTATCGCCCCCCAAAACCCCTGTATACTAAATTTTATGAAAATCGTTGGAGCCGTTTCCGAGATTCAGATTATATATATACAAGAATTGCTCGTTTAAAGGTATAATAATAATATAACAAGATTAATAATTGAGCAACGTTTAAAAAAAACCGCGTAAAAGCCAATAGTGAATATTACTATTACTATGACGTATTATATGTATTATAATATATTACAATATGTGAAGGGTACGATTGTTAAAAAAAACATCTGTCTTGGGTGAAAATTTCTGTGCCAGTACATTTTGGCAATTTTAGGACAATCGTTACTGCTACGTGGTAATCCTGGGTGGCAACATTCACATTATGATTTCTATTGGGTCCGGTGTATATGCATAGGTATGCTTACACAGTACGGTAGTTAATAGTAATTTAAGTCCCAATCCATTTTCGAAAATTTCTTAATTATTTTATTTTATTTCATTCACATGCATAAAATTAAATATACTAACGTATTCTTCAGAGTTTCTGAATTCACATATACTAGAAATACAACATACAGTGGGAGAGCGCATGTACCAAATGATAATTTTATAATTTGTTTAATAAAACGTTCATACTTTTAAGGATCGTTAGGGTGTCATTGTTATTGAATTTGACAGTCCAATGTGGGAATAAGATGTCTGCCCCAGGTTTCTTCACGAACTCCGCTCGGGTGAAAATTGCTATTTATACACAAAATATTTTGAGCCGTACCTTTCTGACTCTGCTGGAGAGTTTCTGTCTGCTTTTGGAGGGACTCCTAGTTAAAATTGAGGATGTAAAACAATTTTGCATTAAAACTTTTTTGTGAACGTATCTTCATATAAGTGGAAAATCCCGAAAGACATCTAAATATTGACGGGATCCGTATTAGAATATTTTGATATTGTACATACATATATATTATGTCACCATAAAACTTCAAATGAGCCGATAGAAAATTCACATATACGTTGCATATTCGACTTTCATTTGGTGATAACAAAGAAACAATGTCAATTAGATGATTTAAAATTTAAAGAGCGCGAGGTTCTTTGGAGACATTTGTTTTTTGAATTTCCAATTTCAATCGACAACGACGCCTGAAAGTACCTAAATATGTGTGAGAGGAAGAAAGATACAGTACGGAAGTGTAACAAATAATAAAACGTTATTTAAAGGTTTTTTTTAGAAGTTAATAATGCGAATACTTCGTTCTGTTTATTAGGTTTTATCTTTAGGTCTATTAAAGTAGCGACATATTTTCAGTGAAATTGTACATTTTGGAGCCAATCAGCTAACTTTTAAACCAAAAAAAAAGCAACTTTGTTTCGTCGTTTTCTTACCATTTTACTCCCAAAACAAGAAAAAATGGAAAACAAAGATTGAAAATTTTAGTTCAGAAATTCATTCTTAAGTTAACGTAAGCTGATTATATTTATAATAGCTTTGCCCAGCTACGATAACTCCAAACAATATGCGACATTAATTCAATAAATAGTTAATCAGGTTATTTATTTTTCCTATTTTATATTGAATTAATAATAAGTATCATTACAGTAATCCCCCCTATAACGCGGTAGATTGGTTCCAATCTACTGCGTTATAGGTGTATTGTATGTGGGAAATCCCCGCGTTATATGGGGAATGCCTGTGTTACACGGGGCATTGAAATTGCGTAATATGGAAACGCGTTATAAGGGTACCGCGTTATAGGGGGATTACTATATTACGATACTTGAGAAAAGCTAATTAGTATTCGCTGTTGGTAATATGTGTAATGGTAATACGAGACAAGAACCGTTCTATGATCACAAATATTACCAACAACTGAAACTGGACCTTGTGATTCACAGTTTCTAGAAACTCCATCAGGGATGCAATTAAATGTTTGTTATTGATATAAAAAGCCCAGTTGTTTTAAATATGTACACCTCTTTTGGATTTATGTTTCACTGTAAAGATATCGCTTCATAGTTTTATTAATTTATTTAGCGTTTTTCATTTTATTTAAATGGCAACAACAATAAAACATTCAAATACAAAAAGTATGCATTGGTCTTACTTGTTGTAAAGGACGATGTCTGGTCTCCAAATGTGATCGGAGGGTACGTGAAGCATGTGGACGCCCCCGTACTCCTTAGGCTCCCAGCGCAGCTTGTAGTCATACCAGGACTGCTCTACCCACAGGTTCGTGGTCATTATTTGGTTCTTCAAATTCTGTAAAATTAGTATCTGTTCAATAAAACTATAAAAAAAGTAGAAGAAAAGTTAAATCTTGGATCTCGATATAAGAAATGCTTTAATTTAATAGGCAGCAATGAATTGCTGTTCGTTGGTCTCGCTAAAACTCGAGAACGGCTGGACCGATTTGGCTAATTTTGGTCTTGAATTATTTGTGGAAGTCCAGAGAAGGTTTAAAAGGTAGATAAATATGAAAATGCTCGGAATAAAATAAAAATAACAATTTTGTTTTCCCTCTGATGTGTCCCCCGTCGGACGGATACCTTTTGTTTCTTTTATGTTTATTTTATACAAAATTTTAGATCTTTTATTTATCGATTGAGGCACTACGAAGTCTACCGGGTCAGCTAGTAGTAAAATAACTCTATACGCAGCTTTACAAAAAAATAAGCTTTGATGCCGGAGCTTGAACAACTTTTCGTTAAAGCTCAATTTATTCAAATTTCCTTTTTCCGACAATTTTTATTTATAGTAGTGGAAAAGTGTTGTAGTGGATTTCAGATGTTTGGCGGACACTCAAAGAAACCATAACTTGGTTACCATTGCCCACTTCGTGGCAGTATTTAAAAACGTAACAGCTTTACCGCCGGTTTGGAATGAAGTTTTTTTCCCTACATATTCGCTAGTAGCCTGAGAGGCCATTCCACGAGGCCATTCCGTCCGGATCGGTTGGTGAGCTCACGGGCTCGACCTGAGAGAATTTCCAACACTATCCCTAGCAAGAGTTCAGCAGAATCTACCACCGGATCGGATTTGCGTTGCCTGGTCGCGGTCGGATAAGTGGCAGTATTGTGGGAAAGAGTTGAGAGGTTAGCTTGGAAGCATGATAAATATACTGCCTTGGACGTGTGTTGGATGAATGGCATAGAATATCTACCCGTGGGTGTCGTCTGAGAGAATTAGGAAAATCACTGAAGTATAGGCAGCAGTGCTTACATACGATCACCAGTTGACATTAACTAGTTGTAGAGCGTATTGTGAGCCTGCACGGAGGAAGGTCCGCCATGCCTATTTATCTCGCAAAAGCTTTTGGTTTTTTTGAAGACGGAATTATTACTGGTTGCACGGAGCCCTTTTCAGTTTCGGACAGGTGGGCGAGCACAAGCTCAACCAGGAAGGATGGTATTTACTAACAGCTGCCCGAGCGTTTTCAGAGGACATTTAACAACTACAACTGTTTCGCGATTCGCTACTACGGGAACAGACTCGCGACCTGCTGAAAAAATCCGGCGAGTAGCTCAGTAAGCTAAATAGGTATGGGTTAAGTAGCACGTCGAACTCTTTGCCAAGTTCCAGTTACCAGGGTCCCTACGTCTAATCCTAGTGCTAGAGATGAAGGCGTCTAATGCAAGAGTTAATGGATCTGACGGGTCCGTAACGATGTGTCTAGGACGTCGAAGGTGAGTGGTGGCATTCATTTTGTAATTTATATAGGCTCTGCCAACCACTATTCCCGAAGATACCTTAAAGGCATCTACGCGACAAGATTAATAAAAGTGGTAGTAATATGAGCTCGAGATCCTTTCGCTTTCGATTCATTTCTGAATAGATTATTTCGACTATATTTTTACTGAAATTAGACATTATAAGTAGAATTTCGTTAATTTGTAAACAATTATGTAAGAGGAAAATTATTACAATTGCTTTTTAGCCGTAGCGTAGCTTCAATTTACGCAAATAATAACAATACCAAAAATAATTTTCATAAAAATTTCATCATGACGCTGTTTTAAAAGTAAATTCGAGAGTTTGGGCGAAATTCGTTCGTGAACGTGTACCTTCAGGTTTTTTACGTAAAAAATGTACCTGGTCCAACTTTCACCCAATTTTTCGAGTACCTCTCGTATTAATGTATAAACACATTAATACATATATACATAACACAAATAATGTTAGTGTTGATGTTTAAAGACAAATTAATAACTACATTGTCCGAATGAAAGTCCAAGGAGTCAAATCACATAATCTTGGGGATAAATTGAAATAAGTTCTTCGAAATCTAATAATTTCTAGTAGGAGATCTATGTGGACAGATTTGTGAAGCTTCCAGTCGGATAGATTGCTGAGAAGACGATTTTTTTTATTGCCCTTGTAAGCAGACGAGCGCACGGCCCACCTGATGGTGAGTGGTTACCGTCGCCCATGGACTTCAGTAACGCCAGGGGCAGAGCCAAGCCGCTGCCTACCATAAAATGAATGCCACAAAGTCACAAAGTCAAATGCAATAAGTTGCACAAATCTGAGACTGAATTTCAAATTAAATTTGAATAATTTTGGCAGCGTCTTACAGCGTTAATTTATTCGTAATTAATTTAAACTGAAAGTAAATTTAGAAGTCGTCGTGGCCTAAAGAATAAGACTTCTGGTGCATTCGTCTCTAGCGTATCAATTTTTCTAATGAATTACGTACTTAATAAATATTCACGATTGACTTCCACGGTGAAGGAATAACATCGTGTTGTACTGTAACACTGAGACCTTAGAACTCATATCTCAAGGTAGGTGGTTTACATTGTAGATGTCTATGGGCTCCGGTGACCACTTAACAACAGGTAGGCCGTGAGCTCGTCCACCTACCTAACCAATAAAAAAAAAGAAACTACGAATGCATTTCGCTTATTTGGAAATTAGTCTATTAATTAAATTATTTTATTCTATTTTATTTTCATCAGCCCTTAGCGAGTACACAATAAATTCATATTTAAAAATTTATTCGACAAAGTCTGGCTCTATATTAAAATATAGCAGCATCTTTAGATTTATATAATAAAATAGCATTCTCTCCGTATGTAATAATGAGATTTAGAATTATTACGTACCCAAGGTATATGAATTAGTTTGTTATTCAAACGGTTTACCTTTGAACAAACCTACTGTCCTTTGTAATCCGCTAATCTGTTTTCCTAGTAAATTTAATGAATTATTCAACAGCGAAATACTCTGCGTAGAAATGGATACGACACTAAAAACTCCTAGTATTTTTTTTTTATTGCGTAGATGGTTGGACGAGCTCACAGCCCACCTGGTGTTAAGTGGTTACTGGAGCCCATAGACATCTACAAGGTAAATGCGCCACCCACATTGAGATATAAGTTCTAAGTTCTCAGTATAGTTACAACGGCTACCCCACCCTTCAAACTGAAACGCATTACTGCTTTACGGAAGAAATAGGTAGGGTGGTGATACCAACCCGTGCGGACTCACAAGTGGTGCTACCACCAGTAATCACAAGAGGTCCTACCACTAGTAAATATATAATAATATATTTAAACAACGCCATTTTGTTCTCTCTCATGTCAGAAATAAAAAAAATAATGGGCAAATACAATTAGGCAGAAATTGAATCCAAAATTAAACATATTTCGTCTAAGCACTAATCATGTTTTAGAATATCTGGTAGATTTATATCAATTGTAAGCTTCTAAATTCTAATATACAAAATATAAACACAAAAGTTTTGGTGGGAGCTCCACTTCACTTCAAGTGAACTTCCGATTTTAGTTCACTAAATAAATCACCTCTTTAAAAAAATTGGCTAAGAATTTCTTCCTAAGAGACTACCTAGCATTAGTTACTCTCTAAAACTAATAAATCTGGCTTACAACGGAGATGAGATCATAACTCTCGGCTTTGGTTCACAATCGACTACAGTCACGTTTATAATTTAACTAGGGATGGTATATTTACAGTTTATACAATGCTTTCATAATAGACAATTGCGTCATCGTCATGACTTGATATAGATAATTCAGTCTATTTTTTATTGTGATTGAATCTTAGAGTACTTTCTCTACAGAATTTATTTAATTATTTGACAAATTGTATTAATGAATTTGATTTAATATATGCTCCCAGAAGATATATATAATGGTCACATTAACTAAGATATATCCAAAAAGCTTACTTACAACACTAAATACTAAAACACGGTCTATTTTATGTTTACGCTTCAAGTGACAAATATTTTTACAAAATATTTGAAGCGTTTAATATTTAGATTTTCCGACAAATTCCGCTGTCATCGCCAATGTGTTCCCTAAGGAGATTAGGTTTCATCTTATCAAGACCGTTGGCTTTCGACGCTGGATGACGAAAATAATTTTGATAACTGGCTTATCTGATTTCCATTTCTGTGTAAAATGTTTGAACCGAAAAGCTGGGATACGGCTCACACAATCTTAAGTAAGTGTAATAAGAACTTCGATTCGAATTTTCTATCAAAATAATAATTGTTTTAAGATAATGTATAATATTTATACTTGAAAATTAAACTGGAAGTTAATCGTAGTATAAATTATCTAAAAATAATTTCAATCAGCTTAATTTGACTGACTCAGTAGTGCAGTCGTTAGCAACCAGGACAGTTGCGCTGAGGGTCGTGGGTTCGATTCCCACATGGGGCCAATATTCTTGTGATGAACAGGTTGGCATGCTCTTTGTCTGGGTGTTTGTTATCTATATTTGTATACATTTAAACGTATAAGAGTCTGTATGACAGCCTGTGGACACATCATACAGAGAATAATAATGCATGCATCCATGACGTTCCGCCCCCATATAAAATCAGTCCGCGACTGTGCCGCGTTTCTTCTCGGCAAACTGTACCCCATGATCTGTAAGCGGAGTAAAATGTCCCTTCGGAACAAGGTGACACTTTACAAAACTTGCATAAGGCCCGTAATGACTTACGCGAGTGTAGTGTTCGCTCACGCGGCCCGCACGCACATAGACACCCTCCAATCTCTACAATCCCGCTTTTGCAGATTAGCCGTCGGAGCTCCGTGGTTCCTGAGGAACGTTGACATACACGACGACCTGGGCCTCTAAACAATCCGGAAATACATGAAGACAGCGTCGGAACGATACTTCGATAAGGCTATGCGTTATGGTAATCGCCTTAACGTTGCCGCCGCTGACTACTCCCCGAATCCTGATCACGCAGGAGCCAGTCACCGTCGACGCCCTAGACACGTCCTTACGGATCCATCAGATCCAATAACCATTGCATTAGACGCCTTCAGCTCTAACACTAGGAGCAGGCTTAGAGATCCCGGTAACCGTACTCGTCGAACTCGACAAAGAGCTCGACGTGCAATCTAACACATGCAACAGCTCGCTGAGTTTCTCGCCGGATCTTCTCAGCGGGTCGCGATTCCGATCCGGTAGTAGATTCATTCGCGAAGCCCCTGCTCTTGAGTTGTTAGGTCTCCTTCGGAGGCGCTCGGGCAGCTGTTAGCAAATCCCACCCCTACGGGCTGAGCTTTTGCTCGCCCACCTGTCCTGGTTAAAATGGAAAGGCCTCCGGGCCACCAGTAATCCTTCAAACCTAAAAAAAAAAAGAATAATAATTTGGGGCGGATGACCGTAAGTGATTTGTTCGCAGTTATTATTATTAATTAATTTATTAGTAGGAATGAGCTCTGCTTCAGTCCGCGCGTAGTTATTGTAGTTCCCCCCACCCTTACTCTACCAAAGATTAGTTAGGAAAAAAACAACTTTAGTGTTGGTGGTTCGGATCCGTCCCTACTTTAAGCTATGAGGTCGAAAATTCAATAATATAACAAAGGCGGCCTTCCCCTTAAAACCAGAATGCTGGTCTTGCACGTATCAGACGTGTTTGACCGTGGCGTCTTATAACACTCATTACCACCGTCGAGAACGCGTGAATACCTATATAATTTTAAAGAAAAGAACTGTAACTGAATCGGGGTTCAAGCTACGTATAATCTCTACCTTACACAGCTCGGTACAAATATACGGGCGTCTTGTTCATTAGGCGTTGTTAGGCCGATTAACGAAAACAATTCGTAGAACTATTGGAAAAACACAAGCAGCTATCGCACTCTGAATAATAATAGTCATCCATCCTTAGCTGACTGTCAGACTTCTTTAGCAATTTACATAAGTTTGGTGAATATTTAGTTCAATTGACTAATGTTAATCCATCTATGTCAAATAAACATCGAACATTGGCACCAACTCTTTACATATTTGTTGTTTCATAATAAAGAAGTAAGACATTTAAATGAAGAATGGAAGTGTTTCAACATTTCTATTTTTATTTAATTTACAAAAATAATAATTAAATGTTAAGAAAAACCGTAAGCATTCGAAATACGAATTAATAATAAATGTAATAAAAATTTACTTCATAAAAAATAGCAGTTGAATGGTGGTATGGGTATTGTGACGGGGACATTTAAATTATACACAAAAATGTTTTATTTATTTGCTTTAAATGTTTTATTTATTTGCTTTAAATGTTTTATTTATTTGCTTTTCGAACCCGCAAGTACGTTTACTAAAGTTATGTAATATGTTGTATAGTTTTCAACTCGCAAATAATTACCTTTACAGTTGAAAGTTGGTTTTAAGCGTTTTAGGGTGGGTTATGAAAATACTCGTAGTATCCCAAAATATTCAGTACTAAATAATGTAGATCAAACTGATTTTATCTTTTTTTTACAATAATATCAGCGCTATTATAAGTATACCAGTTGACTCGCTCACCTAGTATCAAGTGGTTGACGGAACCCATACCATGACATACATGAATTAATAATAAATGTAATAAAAATGTACTTCATCAAAAATAGCAGTTGAATGGTAGTATAGGTATTGTGACGGGGACATTTAAATTATACACAAAAATGTTTTATTTATTTGCTTTTCGAACCTGCAAGTACGTTTACTAAAGATGACCTTTACAGTTGAAAGTTGGTTTTAAGCGTTTTAGGGTGGGTTATGAAAATACTCGTAGTATCCCAAAATATTCAGTACTAAATAATGTAGATCAAACTGATTCTATCTTTTTTTACAATAATATCAGCGCTATTATAAGTATACCAGTTGACTCACTCACCTAGTATCAAGTGATTGACGGAACCCATACCATGACTAACACTGGTGGTAGGATCTCTTGTGAGTCTGCACGGGTAGATATCACCACCCCGCCTATTTCTTCCGTGAAGCAGTAATGCGTTTCGGTTTGAAGGGTGGGGTAGCCGTTGTAACTATGCTGAGACCTTAGAACTTATATCTCAAGGTGCGTGGCGCATTTACATTGTAGATGTCTATGGGCTCCAGTAACCACTTAACACCAGATGGGCTGTGAGCTCGTCCACACATCTAAGCAATATGCCGTCACTCACCTTGAGACTTGATATTGAAGTCTCAATTGTCTTGTGTTGTATTGGCTTTGGCTGCTTCCGGTATAAAATAGTCAAGATGATGGTAAATAAACGTGCGGAGTTGAATTTGTATTAAAATTTTGCTGGTTTGGTCTTTTTTATACGACGTTTTATTTTAATCGCGAAAGTCTACGTGAAGACGTCCAAGGTAATAATAATAATATTTACGTGGAAAAATGTTTTTTGGTAGACACTTCGGTACCGCCACCAGCTTTCTCCTCACTCGATACAGCTACTCCGAGAGTCGTCGCAAATGTTTAACTTTAATTTAAAAACGAAATTGAACACAATTTCAAGGTATTTTCTAGCCCTGAATAACAGCACTTTACCCTAATACACAATAGGTCTTAATCTTATAAGATCCGGATAAACTTGTAGACAGACCCGTTCTCTCGATACGTGACAAGACATCTATAACAGAAAGCGTACATTGCGTTATCGCTTTTATCGCGCCTTTGTTATATTAAACGGCTTCAGGGATTCCGTTTTCGTATCACGTCATTCATTTTCGTACGAGGACTATTAGAGGATCAAAATACATGGCAGTTAACCGTAATCTAGATATATATTTACACTACCAATCGCCGGCAGCCTCAATGAACTATTCTAGCTTTGCATGATTTGTTAGGTAAGCTCACGGGGCTCAACCTGAGAGTATTCGCTAACACTGGCCCTAGTAAGAGCAGTGTTTCGCAGACCTACCACCGGATCGAAATCGCGACCCACTGAGATGATCCGGCGAGAAACTTAGTGGGCTGTGTCTATGGGTTAGTTCTCGCATCGAACTCTTTGTCGTAATCACCGAGTACGATGAGGATGGTAACTGGTGCTTGAGGAGCCTTCAAACACCGAAAGTGGATCAGGGGTATCCGACAAGACATGTTTCGGCCGACAGCGGTTTTGCATTGCCTCGTCGCTTGGGTCAGAAAAGAGTATGTACCTTATAGACTCCAAAGCGGATGGACCGATTTCGTTGCAATTTTCAAGAAATCATTAAATTGGCCTATCGGATGTACTGTGCATTTTGGTAGCGATCGAATCAATGTCAAATCAAATGTCGGCCAGAAAACAGCCTGGTTTGACTGGTTTAAAATAACTCTCGATGTTGTTAGTCATATTTCAATACACTAATAAACAATCATCCTATATAATAGTAATTAGCAAGGCTACCTATTCTGCTCCTATTATTCTTTCTACGAAAACTTTACAGTGTTAATTACTGCCTTTAATTTTCCATTAATATAAAACCTTAAAACGTTACTATAAGCCGTTTTTTTTCAAAGATGAAATTTTCATGATACCTTTGTTTCAATTACTGATTGTTTCAGATATAATAGTAATTTTTTCCGGCACTATCACCAAAATCCACGAAGCTAACTTTTAACGTAAATTATAATATCGAGTCAGAAATGTTGCTTGTTCACCAAAAGGCTTTCTCAATCTATTCTACTAACCGTTTTTTTTTTGTTTTTTCTACGATTCTCACGAGTCATAGACGATTGAAACTCCTTTTAAGGTTAAATCTCCTTATATTATAGTTATTATATGTAGAATTTCCTACGTTACGACGATTGAGATGTTCTGTGGTTCTATCCTTCGACTTCAGAATATTCTGACAACTACCGTCTATAATTTTTTTAATATTTATTGAAATTGACATAAAAGATATTTGCATCATGCGTATTAAGATCATTTTCAGCATTTATATCCTATATCTTTCTCTTCCTTCTACTAAAACTATAGGTATTAAATCAACAACGTTTATACTACAGTTATAGATTTAAAAATAAAAAAAATATGGATGTCATAATAAATTTTAACCGGTTATAAAGATTTACTATGTGACGGAGGAGGTGCCATGAAGTCTATTAAAAGTTGGCTGTTTCCCAAACCCTACGGACAAAACACATCAAATTCTCGTAGCAGCATCTCCAGATTAACGTTGCTAGACAGAATAATATGATTGACGTTTTTAAATACAATTACGCAATACGCGGGCACCTATGTATCAGGGGCGATCTGCACATTCCCACAGGATATTTTGTTACATATCAAAGTCGAGTATACGTAAGGTAAAATACGAATGCTGAATGAATAGAGCCAAAGAATTTAAAAATTAACTGAAATATAGCTTTCGGTTCGAATTTTGAAATCCAGATTGAATTGGTAAAAACGTGATCTGTTTGAAGGTACTTGTGGATTAAAATCATTCGTCACGAATTTGCGAATAAAAAAAGAATAAGTTTTACTCGTAGATCCAGTGGTTTGATTTATATGAATAATATAATATCTCAATGAAATTACATATTGAAATTCATTAGCACCGTGTCTGTACCAACTTAAAGGTTTGACTTATGAATTCATAGTATTAAGATGAATATTTTAGTTTTTAAATTTTAATGAATTATAATATGATATGGTTTATTAAGAAAAAAATTAAACTACTTTCATTTCATCACGTTTTATAAAGAGACGATCAACACTGTGTTCAAAATAAACATAACCAAAAGCTTAAGCGATTCTCAAATATCTGTATTTTCGCGAAACTTTTAAATTAAATTTTACATATTATTATAACAAGCCAAATTATACCTCCAAAAGCGACACAGAAGAAAGATGATGTGCACAATGCCCTAGAAATGACAACGAAAATTATTTAGATACAATTTATGAAACTGTAACTGTAAACTTTCAAGTTGCAATCGAATAAAGCGTTCTTATCTTGTAATGTGATATTGGTTATGAGCCTCAAGGGATACAGCGAGATAACCATTGGTTGTGGAGATACGAGTTCTCGGTTTAATTTGATCGCCATTAACACAGTTTATGCGTATGAAAGTAGGGATATCTACACACATTTGTAACAAAAACTGGGTCGTGTGTCCGAGGTGTTGATGCAATTCTCGTTTATTTAAATTCCGAATGCGGCGCGCAAGTGCAATCAAGGTACATGCATCCAGACTTCATCGTGCCGTCTGTATTTAGGTCAGTTTATTTGACTAAACTTTTATGAGACCGTTGGTTTAAGAGAAAAGCAATTTTTTTTTTGTAATTTTAGAGTAAGTAGACTTACGACATCGATGAGTTGACTGAGTTTAAGTTTGATGCAGACGCGTAGAACGTCGGTGGTGTTGACGACCGGGCGAACGAGTTTGTTGTAGTTAGAGAGAAGATCGTCGTAGAGACGTTTAGCGTCGGGGTTGCCAGCGGTGGCGGCGCGAAGCAGGCAGCAGGCCGCCAGCCACCACACGAACGCGGCCATCAGCTCGCGACCTCAAACATCGTTACGTAAAGGGTCGTGGAGACGACGCCGGCGACACGGGCGCGGCGCGGCGCTGACTGCCGCCCTGCGCGTCCCCGCCCCCCCGCTATGTGAGCCCCGCACCCGCTCCTACAAAGAATCACACCCCAAACCGACTCTTTTGTGATACTACTTTAATTACGCATATTTATGGAAACGTCCATTCATGTTAGAATTCGTTACACACAATGTACAACTTTGGTTTCGTAATAAAAGGGTACTGAAAATATTTTGGCTGTTGGAGTTGGAGACAATACCAAAACTACGTTTTGAAATCCCTGAAATTTTCAGCAGAGAGAAAATTTAAAACGCAAAAATATTTACGTTCTGTCAATTCAATAATGATCAAAAAACATAGTATGTTCCATTAATTTGACATTATTGTTCGGAAGCTACGCTCCCGTCTACGTTACTGGGAAAAACTAATTCACTTTGATTAGGGTGTAAATAATCAGATATCTGTCACAATTCCATTCCAGTATTCTGTTCAAGATGCAATAAAGAACTAAGCATTTTTGTCAACAGTTGTGCTTGGATAATGAAATAATAGTTTTTCAATAATTTTGTTTAAAAAAACTTTATCATACAATAAAAATTCCGCCATATGCAATACTAACCTTGGAAGTTGCATGTATTGTGCCCAGCGCAGTGGCCTCTCTCTATAAATATATTCGAGTCGATAGCGCAACTTACCCTCAGACCGTTGCTTGCTGTTGCTTATAATCCATACTAAAGTGTCCACGGCACATTGGTTAAGAAGTCCGAAGTAGATTGGTAGCGGTTTATAGGAGAGGTTCCAAGTTTTCCAAGTATACACGCAATATCACGTATTTTGACTCAATATAATCATAACACTATTAATTTGCTAATTTATATAAAAATAATAACGGAAAGACAACAGCAATGACAATTTAACTGCTATGCTGCACGAGCTCATGGAACCTGTGTGTCATCCGGTTTTTAACAATAATTTTTAACAATAATTTCCAAAACATGTATTAGGTTGGATTCAACCAACGAAAATATACATTTTATTCGGGAGTAGTTTAACTAAAATTTATTTAAACGTAAATTATAAATAAACGTATTATAAATTATGTAATGAAATAAAAAGGACTTTTTGTAATCTAGCAATGAAACCGATTATTACGGAACGAGGAGTAGAGTTTTATTTACGAAGAGTGCTGTGTAAACAGAACTATGTCGCTATTGATTCACGCAAATTAAGTCCTAAATTGTTTTATAAATCATGGAGTGAATACTTTAAGTATTCAAATAGTATAGGATTTATTGGTGAAAACATGATTTTCCACTTCGCTCCTGACTTGGAAGCTAAGTAAAAATGAAGGAAAAGTGGAATGAGCACCGAGGGGGTTGGAATAGCCAAAACTCCATTACTGATTCAAACCATTTTACGGCGTAGCTTCTACAGTTAGTTACATGTTTCTATGTTAATAATATAAAATAACAATTGAGATTTGGCATTGTCTCGAGGTGGGTGGTGATGCAATTTGCGTTATGATGTCTATGGCGCGAATGACCACTTAACGCAAGGTGGGTCGTAAGCTAGTATACCCTACCATGCTAGTGAAAAAAAATGTTTTTTTAAATGTTATTTAATTCATTGTAATTATCTTGTATGTATGGATATATTATGTACTACTTAAATCTGATATTTTATATTGTAGGATATCCATACCTACAAATACGAGTATTTGGTTTTGTGTAAATGTTTTCGGTATATTGCATAGTTCATCAGTCATTCAGTATACAAACGAACATAATATGTTCGCTGATTTGGAAAATACCGAAGGCAAATCGATTATAATTCTATTTTTATCTATTTATCTTTCAGCTATCTTTCAGCTCACAGACTAGACGTCCACTGCTGGGCGTAGGCCTTCCCCAAGCCTCGACACAACGACCGGTCCAGCCTTGCCTGCTTCCAGCGGAATCCCGTGACCTTCAGGAGATCCACCTTGTGTGAGGCCTACCACGCTACAGCTTCCGGTACATGGTCGCCACTCCAGAACTTTTCAGCCTCAGCGACCATCTGTTTTACATACTACCAATGTACCCTGTCCACCGCCACTTCACCCTCGCAATTATTTGGGCTATGCTCCTCCGAATCTCCTCACTTCTGATTTGATCTCGCAGAAAAACTTCAAGAATAGCCCTCTCCATTGCTCTTAGGGTGACATTGAGCCTTCTGATAAGAGCTATTGTGAGCGACCACGTCTCAGTACTATTTCTCTGGCAACGCACACTGATCAAAGACTTTCGTCTTGAGTAATTTGTGATTCTACACAGCTATCGTAACGCTGTCCATCCGAATTGGATTCGACAATCTTTTCTTAGTATTTTATTATATGTATGAAATAATTAGGAAATATTTTTTCAATTAATTTTATTACTCTTAATTAAAATTACAGAATAATTAAATGTAGTACACAGTAATTAATGTCTTTGAAGATGAAGTAGTGTTTGAATACGCACAAAGGATGGATAAAATTCATGTTAAAGTTAAATAAAGGTCTAAGGAAAATTGTTGGTTTTATTCCCTCTAAATTACGGCTTAGCGGCCATTTCGGACGTTCCTCGTTGAATATCTTTTCGCAAATTATTCAATTTTACCTTAGGCGTGAATTTTTTTATATGCCGTGAGATTTCCAATTTTCGTGTTTCATTATCTCAATGCCGGAATTATAAATCGTTTAAAAAGATATTGTGCAAATATTGGTTGATTGCTCATTATCTGAAACAATTAATACGGATTTCAGTAGGTAACGTGCTTGTTGTTTTTATTAAAATTAACTCATTAAAACGCATATTGTGCTTTAAAGAAAAATACTTTTATAGCTTAACTAGCGACCCGCCCTCGCTTCGCTTCGGAAAATGTAATTTATTATTGATTTCTCCACTATTTAATGGATGTTATTATAAAATATAAACATACCTCTTCAATCACTCTATCTATTAAAAAAAACCACATCAAAATCCGTTGCGTAGTTTTAAAGATTTAAACATGCATAGGGATATAGGGACAGATTGAAAGACAGCGACTGACAGAAAGCGACTTTGTTTTATACTATGTACCTAATGATGGCCGATCCTTCGGCTGGTCGTAGGACCGTCGAGGCGATTCACCCGGTTCTTGTGAACTGGGTGAATCGTGACAGAGGACGCCTCACTTTCCGGCTCACGCAGGTGCTCACTGGGCATGGTTGCTTCGGTGAGTTCCTGCACCGGATCGGAGCCGAGCCGACGGCAGAGTGCCACCATTGTGGTTGCGACTTGGACACGGCGGAGCACACGCTCGTCGCCTGCCCCGCATGGGAGGGGTGGCGCCGTGTCCTCGTCGCAAAAATAGGAAACGACTTGTCGTTGCCGAGTGTTGTGGCATCGATGCTCGGTGACGACGAGTCGTGGAAGGCGATGCTCGACTTCTGCGAGTGCACCATCTCGCAGAAGGAGGCGGCGGGGCGCGTTAGAGACGCGCAAGCCCGCCGCCGTCGAGCGGGGGCCAGGGAGGCGGATCTCGCCCAAGCCCTGGCGCTCTAAGTGTTTCGGGTCCCCCTCATATGTCGGTTTGGGGACCGGCGAGGGGGACCTAAGAAGACGTCGTGCAAGCTGCTCTGCACGCGTTTTACGCAAGAGTATCCGGGTGATGGAAGGCCGGCTATCCTCGTCCCACGCTGGTTCTGACCCAGCGGGGTATTCCGTAGGATAGCTCACTCTAACCGGCGCCATCTAGGCGGGCTCCGGATAGCCTGCCGACCGAGAGGACTGGTGGTCGTGGCGCCGACGACCGCCAGTCCGGCGTCCCGAGGGGGAGGGTGATGGAAGAGATGTGCTCCGCACTAAACACTTCACTTTCCCCCCTTTGTCTACGACTCGTAAAATTCGAAGTAAATACCATGTTATACTATGTATATCCAACGCTATCTGTTAGTATTAGGAATAGGAGGTTGAGGTAATGATTTTTTTTGCAGACAACCGATTAAAGAAGATAAAATTGATATTTATTATTTATATTGAATTACTACGATGACACATAATATTATGTAGGTTTGGAACTTACTTATAAACACAGTACGCATTTACATTGTTTAATTTAAGGACAAGAAATTTATAATGTTAGCATTCCAATTGATTTTCAAGAATTGTGTGTGGAGTTTGTTGTTGACAAATTCCCCAATCGACAATTTGCGTTACATGAACACTGAGGAGAATCAGGCGCAAAATCGATACACGTTCTTAGAGAAATGTACCTGAACTGTAAAAGTGATTTTTTTTATTGCCTAGATTTGTGGACGAGCTCACAGCCCACCTGGTGTTAAGTGGTTACTGGAGCCCATAGACATCTACAACGTAAATGCGCCACACACCTTAAAGTACTTCACTTTAAGGTAAGAAAGAAAGTAAAGTGAAAGAATAAAAGAGTAAAATAGTGCATGAATTTCTTCCTGCCTTTAATTTTAACACAAGGCGTTGGTTTTGAGATAGCGAAACAGTGAACTGACGCGTTGTTTCTGGGTCATACCGATAAGCTTACGACAATCCGGCAGCTTTCTCTATCTCTCTAACGCGTTAGAAGCGTTAAAAGAGAATTAACAATTTGTCAAGTTCCTTACTATTTTCCACCATTTTATGGGGTCTTGTACAAAATGTATACCTTCCGAACGGTGCTAGCGTACAATATGCGTTCGAACTTAATCCAAGAAAACCTCATTTGTAACCTTAACATGACAGCTTGTCATAAAAATGATATCATACCATGGCACAATTTGAGACAATTTTTTCGTACCTTCGTAAGATTGTACGAAAAAAATAATTAAAAGATCCCGCTCACGCAAAAGCCTACAATCTAAATCCCTTCTTAAATAATTCTCTATTATCTAAGTTGTTTTTTCAAGCTGAAACATAGTCTGCAAGCTGTAACGACCGTTAAAGTTCGTTCGTACGTTCCTTTTTTTGTCAACCAACTTATTCGAGCGTGCTTGGTTTCGTTTAGGGGTCGTCTCAGATAGGCTTTTTATTTTCCAATATTATTTGAATTATATCAATTGATTCTTTCAGCTCCAGTCGACATTTAATTCGTACTAAACAATCAAATAAAAATCTTATCAATACACAGAAGCTTTAACAATGCAATATTTTATTTTAAGGCGAGATGAGATATAGTTTAATAACTTTAAAAAAAACAGGCAAATAACTAAAAAAATGTTTGCATCTTTTTTATATTCCGTACAAATTGGTAAGGCTGGTATAAGAGCGATGTAATGAGCGAGGTAATGTTTGTATTGTCATCGGTCCTTGATGCGTGTGCAAATTTTCAAGTTAATCAGACGTCTTCAAGTCAATGAAAATGATTTTTCTTTTTATACAACAAACAATCTGACAAATGAAACTACGAACATACCTACATACATTTATATATACTCAATTGTAAAACGTAGTTTATCGTCATCATCATCATCAGCAACTCTAACGCATATATTCAGAGGTTAAGTTCAAGCTTTTTAAACAATTCCGAGATCAGAATCAATACCGAAAAGAAAAAGTGCCGGATCAGCGTAATTTCGGTAGTAGTGTGTAGAAAATTAGGAAATCTTGTTAGAGAAGATGCGCGAGCAAATTACGGCTTATCTCTCGAGTTGCGGAAAACACATGAGACAACTATTGGTATAAATCCCTAACTTGGTATATATAACTTTGTTTATCGAAGATGATTGTGCTCTGCCACTATACTATGTAAGTACCTATAAAATAACTTTATTTATATGGAGTGATGGTGAGTGATTACCGTCTCTCGTGGATGTCAGCAATGCGAGGGACCTACAAGACGCTTGACGAAGGACGTGTCATACCACTCGGTAAACGTACCCCCTTTTATTTATTAAGTCAAATACAAGTAACTATTATTACATATAGAGGGACTCCCAATCGAGAACCTTCGTCTTGTTTTTTTCTTAAGTAGACACGTGAACAAGCTCAAGGCCCACTGATTTTTTTGTTTGAGCTTGGTCAAAGAATACAAACATTCAGAAATTTAAATGAATAGTTGAAATAACTGAAAATTTTGCAAAATAAAAATAAACTCTTGTTTATTGTAAATAGCCGTACAGTTTTTCAATTCAAGACCCCGCTGGAGATACTAGTAGTTTATTTTTAAATCGTGTCTCCGGTGATGTCTGCGCGACATTTCTAGGACGTAGAACCTCCTCCAGTCTAGACACAAATAGTCTCGACTATTTAACATGAGTGGTACTAAATGAGAATAAATATAACTATACAAATACTGAAAAATGTGGTACTTTCTTGTACGAGTATAGCAGACTTTTTTATATTAGGATTTTCAAGTTAACTAAAAAAATCATCTAGTTAACAAAATGATACTTCGAAAATGTTAATATTGGTGGATTAAAAAAGAAACATATTTAAATTCTTCTCTTTTCGTAGACGGACAAACGAGACATTACGATGTCTCATCACCACAGATCATAGTTCTATCATAGTCCTATGATCTGTGCTCATCACGAATGTCGCCACCCATTTTGAGTCACGAGCCCAAAGACACAAATTGTAATTTGTAATGACTGTGTTAAAGATTTAAAAAAAGAAATAGGTCGAAAGGGTTAAAATAAATATGATACGTAAATACATGCTTACATGATATTAATACACATTATATACCTATACATTACACGTCAAATAAAACTATAAAGAGTAAGAGTAAGAATAATTTGATTGTAGTTTATGAGCAAAATTGAAACATTTTTGAGACACCCACCTCCGAATGTGGTGAATAGAGACGAATTAAATTCTTTCTTATTTTATTATTTATTTGAATTCTATGTTTTAAAACTAAACTTTCGAAAATGATAAATAATTATACTTAACTTAGTTATATTTATGATTCGCCTTTCGATTATGACTAAAATAATTTGATGAATTATATTTTCAATGGTTGTTACATTTCAAAACCGAAAAAATTACACTGAAAAATGAATGATGTGTTTCTGAATAGCGACGATGGTGATAAAGTACTTTTCGAGCCGAGAAATTCTCAATAGGGGACACAATAAAACCCAAAAAGAAATCCAATCCAAATGTGGCAATCTTTCCGCTTTAAATGGTCGTATATTCATTCAATGCAATTGTAAATACGATCAAAATAGGCTCTAGCAACTTCTTGACACCGATGAAGCTTGAACTCTTTCATCCATCTATCTATTCAATAAATAAATAAAAGTATTAGCAAATCAAATTATAACAGACTAGCGAAAAGACAAAATTAAACATCTATATCAAGAGCAGTTAAAGCTCCAAACCACAAGACAATCTGGCAAGTGATTCATCGTTCTCATGCCTCGTCACGTTCGTTGTCCTATTTGCGCTCTTGCGCTATGCAGACTTTGTGGTCAGTTAGTCGGACTCGGTTTTTACTAGGGATGTACGATTTTTGTATTGAACGAAATGGATCATATATGAGGCCGTCAGCGCAAAAGTGGCCTAAGCTTACCATAGTTAGTATGGAGATAATGAGATTCGAATTTACCTTTACAATACTTCATAGAAAAAAAAATACGCGTTAAAGTTATGTTTACAAAGGCATCTGCTATCTATAGATATAACTAGGGATAGGCCGATTTTGCATTAAAATTTGTTGTGTTTAAATAAATTGCAATACATAAGCACGAATATGAATTGTGGGTTAGGCCACTTTTGCGCTGACTGTCTCATATATTGAATCGATTCTCCGACCGGACTGCATGACCAACGATATTCATGTCCTATGGCTAGGTAACGTATTAAGTGATTGTGATGTATACTTTGGCATTTTTGTTCATTATCCACAAATTGATGAGACAATTCAGCAATCTATATTTCATAAAGCGTACGTCTAAATAGTAAATAGGAAAGGGAAAAAAGAATTGCTTAATTCGGATAATTAATTTAATTTGGTATTCGTCTGATTAAGAAATCTCCACGATCTTGAATTGCATTGAAAATCGGTGTTGTAATGAGTAGATTCAAAAAAATAGCCCAATCATAAGAGTGAATTGGATCTTCATATAATTATTTGTATTATAAATCAGTACTCTGTGTTTCGTTTCGGCGACTATGCGTGTATTTTTTTTGTTAGATTGATTTGTGCTCTTCGTTATCAGGCTTAAGAATAGTGCTCAAAGTTCGTTACTTTAATCATGATGTCATTCCAGAATAATGTTACGAATCTCATAGCTCTCTCAATTGTGAAAACTTTAAATTTCGACTCGAATACAATGGAACCTGAATATTTTGTGGTTAACTATAGTAAGTATTTTTAAAATACGAAGAAGAGAATATTTTTATAGAGCTTACTTACTAAGATAAGCATTTTTACATATTTTCAAATTACATTTTGAACATTCAGAACGTTTACAAATAACATAATTACTTCTTTAATATAGAAACGTATAAGTAGTATTTTGATCCTAACGACAAAAAAACTGCATTGTCACTTGATTGAGCAGTTTTACCCCTACCCCCCGAATAGATGCTTTTGTACATCCACCGCTCCTCCGACATAAAGATAACCCTCCACGTTCCTATGGCGAATAGCCGCTCTTGAAATAACTTCTCGAAAAGACATCGTAATATCGGGATTCAGGACTATCAAACGAACTCTCGGATAATGGCATCTATTCGGATGTTCCTGCACCAGAAAGATCAAGTGTCTGGGAGTTATCCTGGACGCATCCACGACCTGCGTTGTGAACCTTGGTTTACAGAAACAGAGCGCTGAGTTTCTCGCTGAGTTTCTCGCTGGGTCTTCTCAGTGGGTGAAGATTCCTGTGAGCCTTGAGTTATTAGGTCTCGGTGAAACGCTTGGGTAATTGTTAGGCAAACTTTCTCTCCTGGCTGAGCTCTTGAAATTTCTCATCAGGCCAGCTAAGTGGTAAGGTATCTGGATCGGCAGCAATATTTCCATTCCAAATAATACAATACATAATTCCGATATAGTAAGAGTCTATCTGGGTAGCGAGATAAGTTATCTAACAAAAATCCTAATTTAAACTTGAAATAATATTTTCTGAAAAACGTTTTTAAAATCCCGCGCGGCTTAATTTGTCTCAACTGAGTAGGGTCGTAATGTTTGAAACAAAAGAGCCAATAGAGGCTTAGTAAATATTCTCTACAGTTAATAGATTCATAAAGGCAGAACAATTACATAGTTGCGTTTATTCCAAGCGGTCATTAATACACAAAGATTTTTCTTACATTTACGTTTCCATTATTGGTGTCTTCATCATGGTTTTGCTATAAATTTATGATTCTCCCATAATTTTCTATCATCTTCTTTTAATAAAAAATATTACTAGTACACATTATTTGTTTGAAAATATTCTCAATGTTATTTTTCAACGGTGATCGTCAATCGTTTTAAAAAAGCAAGATATGTATTAAACAAAAACATAACTGTTTGTTTTGACATTGAAGTTGCAAAACATTGTTTTAGAATTCAGTATCCGAACTAAACTCAATAAAACTAGGCAAGTTGCCCGAGTCAGTTGGTCAAACTTCCCTACCGCTCGCTCTCCTAATTCTACAATTCAGTGTCAAACAGAACTGCAGACCTAGAAATCAAAGTTTGTTATTCTATCTAAAATGTTAATTTGACTTATTAACACTTAGTGTATATAACTAGTCAGGTCATAAGTATTGTCACACAGTAAAAACTTTTCTTTTAGAATGCTGGCCACAAAAAAGTTTATTGAATTCGAATTTCGAATTGTTCATGAAAATAAAAATGTATACTTTTAGAATTTTACTCATTTTTAAATATGGAGTGGAACCTTAAAGAAGACCGTGTTGCAGTTATTGCGTTGCATCGTTGCGGTTACGCGCCAATTCAAATTTTTAACATACTGTAAAATTTGAATATAACCAAAAGATTCGTTTATCGTACCATCAAATGATACAATGAAGACTCTAGTGTAGATGACAGGTCAAGAAGTGGTCGCCCTCGGTCTGTTAGGACTCCAGCAGTGATAAAAGCTGTGAAGGCGCGAATTCAAAGAAATCCCAAACGTAAGCAGAAACTGTTGGCCCTTCAGATGGGTTTAAGCAGAACCACGGTGAAAAGGGTGTTAAATGAAGACTTAGGGCTTCGGGCATATCGAAGAAAAACAGGACATCGTTTGAATGCTCGTCTAATGGACCTGAGACTGAAGAGATGCCGCGCTTTGTTGAAGCGGTACGCGGGAAAAAAATATCGGGAAATTCTTTTTTCGGATGAAAAAATTTTTACCGTAGAAGAGAGCTACAACAAACAAAATGATAAGGTGTACGCACACAGTAGTGAAGAAGCGAGCAACCGTATTCCGCGTGTCCAACGAGGTCATTTTCCATCCTCGCTCATGGTATGGTTGGGAGTTTCTTATTGGGGCTTAACAGAGGTACATTTTTGTGAGAAAGGTGTAAAAACGAATGCAGTTGTGTATCAAAATACAGTCCTGACGAACCTGTTTCTCATACCATGTTCAATAACAGGCACTGGGTATTCCAACAAGATTCGGCGCCAGCTCATAGAGCGAAGAGCACACAAGACTGGCTGGCGGCGCGTGAAATCGACTTCATCCGGCACGAAGACTGGCCCTCCTCCAGTCCAGATTTGAATCCGTTAGATTACAAGATATGGCAATACTTGGAGAAAAAGGCGTGCTCAAAGCCTCATCCCAATTTGGAGTCAATCAAGACATCCTTGATTAAGGCAGCTGCCGATATTGACATGAACCTCGTTCGTGCTGCGATAGACGACTGGCCACGCAGATTGAAGGCCTGTATTCAAAATCACTGATTGAATAAACTTTAGTGTCATAAGAATCTATGTTTTGTTAAATTCATTTTGGTATATGAATGGTTACATAATGAATAAGCTTGTTTCAATTATTTTACATTAAACATGTGACAGAATTTATGACCTGACTAGGTATAAAATGTAATAAACATGATAATATATTAAAAAAATATTAATTTACGTATTCACGTTTTGTGAAAATTGTTCTAAATATTGATGTAAAATTTGAGCGTCTAAAATAATTATGATTTGAATTTGAACGGAATTTCAAATAAGAATGATAATGTTCCTTTTAGTTTTAGAAAAATCCTATATATCTGGAAAAGAATTCGGGTTATCTGAAAGAAACAAAATTATTTTAAGATTTAAATAAAACAGTTAATCCCCTCTGCATTTTACTACAGCAGCATTCGCCACAAGAGCTAAGTACTAATTGCTAAAAAAAAAATACTGTAAGATATTTACTGGTGTAAGATATTTACTATTTATTTTTTACTGGTGGTAGGACCTCTTGTGAGTCCGCGCAGGTAGGTACCACCGCTCTGCCTATTTCTGCCGTGAAGCAGTAATGCGTTTCGGTCTGAAGGGTGGGGCAGCCGTTGTAACTATACTGAGATCTTAGAACTTATATCTCAAGGTGGGTGGCGCATTTACGTTGTAGATGTCTATGGGCTCCAGTAACCTCTTAACGCCGGGTGGGCTGTGAGCTCGTCCACCCATCTAAGCAATAAAAAAAAAAGATATTTTGACAACAAAATAATACAAAAAATTAAATATATTTTTTTTAAATTAATCAATTATAGTTTTAAATATTTAAGATGTTACAGAATATTATTAAATCGAAGTGCATTATTGCTTCGTGACAGAAATAAATAAATAATTTGCCAGTGCTCGCTGAACAAATCGAACCGTCTCTATTTTTAATGTTGCGGGCTTTATTTTAAATACCGCTACTCATTGAATATTCAGTGATTCAGTTTGAATATTAGGTAAATTATTAAACTTAGTGTCTCTTCAATTAAATAGGTCACGACTAGTATTGCCAAACATAGTGTACGAATTTGCTGGACATTTATAATCAAAAAGCAGAATTGAGATAAAAAACGGTAACTAATTAATGTATGGGGAGGAGAAAAATAATGTTCGATTCACCTCTTATAATAAATCCGTAAATTATAGTAAGGCTAGCGGGATAATCTCAAAGGGCTTGAGATTTAAGTATTATGTAAATTTAAGTTTTAAGCAATCAAATCAATTTCTAGTCAATTATTTTGGACACGTTGTCCGCTGTTAGAAATCCGATGGTAGAAAACCTATTTAAAATGTGTTATCTATATATTAATACGTGAAGCAAAAACTTTGTATCCCTTTTTACGAAAATTGCGCTGATGGAGGAGTATGAAATTTTCCACACCTATAGGGAATATAGAGAAGAAGTGCACAATGCTAATATTTTTTTAAAATAATGAATAAAAGATACATTAAATCAATAAAGAAAACATTACACACACTACTTACCATGTATTTGACGCACACACGCATGCATACTATTTATTGTCAAACTTTTGTTCTTAACGTCTGTTGTCAAATTGAGAATATATTAAATATTGTTTGTCTTTGTTAATAATTTTTATAGTGTAATCTTGGCGAAATTTGTGATTATAGAAGTATAAAATACAATCATAATAGTGTACAAACTTACAATTCCAATTAATTATAGTCGAATTTCGACTACTGCGGGACCTCTAGTCTATATATCAATAGGTGAAGCAAAAACTTTGTATCCCTTTTTACGAAAATTGCGCGGACGGAGGAGTATGAAATTTTCTACACTTATAGAGAATATAGAGAAGAAGTGCACATTGCTGTTTTTTTTTTAAATAATGCATAAAAGATACATTAAATCAATAAAGAAAACATTACACACACTACATACCATGTATTTGACGCACACACGCATACATACTATTTATTGTCAAACTTTGAATAAATTCCTTTTGTTTGACATTTAGTAAATGTAGTAGTTGACATTTGGATCTGCGAGATATTTAGTGTTGTAGATATCCTAGCAAAAAAAAACACGTGTGGCACTCGGGGACTGCCGCGGTAAGATACAGGTCCACGTATTGATATAGCCAAAGTATCAGTGAGCATGTTAATATTTTAGATAACTTAAATGTGTGATACTCATTTGTCGACGAAAACTTAAATATTCATACTATTTAAGTTCTATTCTATTTAAGTTCTCCTACAATAACACGTACTTATGAAGAGAAGATTTTAGGACTGAATTCCAAAGACAGAAACCACTGAGTTTCCTACCGCATATTCTCAGTAGTCTCGACGGTGGCGGATTCTGCGAAGCACTGCTCATGCTAGGACTCGTGACAGCAAATTCTCTTAGGTTGAGTCCGTGAGCTCACCCTCCCGCCCGCGCATAGCTGGAATAGCCCCTCAGGCCACAGGACAGCAATAATATTAAAATTTGGCATTTAATTTTTCTAAGTAAACTTTAACCACGTTCAAACACCGCACCGTTTATAGGTGTCATATTTTCGATTCCTTTAATACTATTATGTAGACGCATATTTAATTTTCCATGCGCTTTTTTTTCAGAGATTTTACATTGCAAAATCTATTAATTTCTTTCCGTGGTGGCATGATGTATCACAGAATCTTACGACGATAACATGATACGAACTTATTTGAACCCTACTGAGTTAGATCAACATTAATTAATCTAATTCCTATCATTAAAAAATAATCTACAAATAAAAAAAAAGAAAATATAAATCTAAATTGCCATTTCAGTTCGGCTAAAGCTGGCGAAGATTAAAAACGTCCCTGAAAACAATTTAAATGTTAAAATCCTCAAAGGACGCAGCACAAAAATAACAGACGTACATAATTGTCGGGACGAAGTCATACTCGGCCTCAACCAGCTTTGTGGGTTTATTACCATCTAACGCTTTTGTCTCGAGGTGACCATGCCGCTCATACGGATTAGCATTCTTTTTGCGTTCCATCTCTAATTTTTGTTGTTCGGTTTGGGGAAATTCTGTATCCACGTACATACATACCTAAATTATTTCATTAGATAGACTTACGTTACATAATATAATAGTCTACAGATTAGGCAATAATGTAGATTATTTTGTATAAGTCTTTAATATTTAGTAATGACAATATAAAATTTTTGCTCAAAATATATTTTAACACACATATGTTTGGCACATACAATAATATTAAAGATTCCGATAAACGTTTTTAATGAGACCATACCGGAAGTAAAAACGGGATTAAAGTACTAACCTACCGTTAATAAAAATAAATATTAATTTTGTAATGAATTTGTAATTAATTCTTCTTTTTCCGAGTACGTCTCTTAATTTTTGAAGGTCATCAAGCTAGTCTTGAAGGCTGTTCTTTGACCACTCGTACAACTTCTCCAACAGAACGGAATTAAACAGTCGTGTCATATGAGACACGACTGCTTCGGGGAAGTGGATGAATGCTAGGGGAGGGATACAGTCCTAAACCGGCGCCTTGCGCCTCTTCATTCGCTTGATGAAGAGACGCAGTTCGGTGAGAGTGATGCATTCATCCTCTCCCTACGGTGGTACCGGGGAAGAGAGTAGGCTTGCTAATCTCTCTTTCATCGATTGCTGGAATGCGGCCTCCGAAGGTGCAGAATCATTTGGAGCGAACTGCCGTTCCAGCGATCCGATATTGGAAAGGTGCCAATTTCCCGGCAGGGATAGGAGAAAGCCCTCCAGTTAACATTCGATCACCTTGTTGTCGCACGTGGGCAAGTTGTTCGAGCGGCTGCTGCTCAGAAGAGTCTCGCCGCACATCCGTCTCAAACCCGTGCAATCCGGGTTCCGTAGCGGTCAATCGACAACGCTGCAATTGGTCTGCGTTCTGCTCCACTCTGCAGATCAATCCAACGTGCACCAGTATACGGTGGCAGTATTTCTCCATATCGAGAAAGCCTTTGACCGTATCTGGCATGTGGGACTGGTCTACAAGCTGCGGAACAAGGACCTCCAGAATGCCTACGTGAGGCTGCTGGGGTCGTTCCTAAAGGGTAGAACTTGGCTTGTCGCAGTCGAGGGTGCCAAGTCATCGGTGCGCCCAATCACGACTGGTTTTCCTCAGGGTAGTATCCTGTCACCTATCCTCTACGCTGTCTACACCAATGACATTCCAACGCTCGAGGGCAACCTCCGAGCTTGGAAAGCCGACTTGAAGTGTGCGCTGTTGGCCGATGAAAGCGTTACTTCGCGTCGACAAACTTCCTCTCTGTGGCCATATCGAGGATACAGAGGTTATTGGACTTACTGCCGGAGGTCGGAGCAGGGCGTTACGTCAGAAATGACGTAATCGCTCTTGATCTGGGAGTGGAGTCGCTCAAGGAGTTGGTTCGGAGGCTAGCTCGTGCTATGTACGAACGGACTGACGGTGGACCCCACGAGCACCTCCATAACATTACACACTTGCACCTCAGACTACCTGATGGTCGGGCGCTACCGAGGGAGCTTCTGCAACCTCTGCTATGGTGTGATAGTCAGCTTAAGCGGAATGAAATGTGAGCGCTCATAATCAATGCCCCCCAGGGAACTAGGCTGTCAACACACTCGTCATTCCCTCCAAATTGTTGGGGTGCCCCCCTTTGGGGACTTTTTTCCATTGCGGGCAATCCAAAGACGTAAAATAAAAATAAAAACGAATGTTACTTTTGTGATAGTTTCTGGATGCGATAACACCACCACTTGTGTTTATTTTCGGAAACTGTAATTGAATTAAGTAGTTCTTAAATAAAGACTTCAATAATGTCGGTCAAAAATGAACATCAACAAAATAAAAGATTTATATGTTTATTTGAACCACACAATTTTTCAAAACCTTACTTTTTACTAGTACAGAGTACAATAATGTTAAGGTATTTTTACTACGTTCTAAATTTAGGTTTAAAATGGAGGAAAATTTTGATTTCATTTAAGGTGGTTTTATTAAAAAACAAAAGCCTGGAAGCTGATAGATATAAAACAGCGTCTAATTTAATGAACCAGAGATCCTTTTTGCAGAACGAATAATGCAAAATTACATACTTCCTGTGTTCGATTTTAGGTGAAAATGTGTGGAAATGCTGTTTTCTAGTAGATCGAAATTTGGCACTGAGCCGAGATGGTGGCATTGCATAAGGTACCTTTTGTCGCAGAATTATACTCGTTAAATTCTTGTTTATTTCCAAAAATATATGGCTGTTGTATGACTTTAAATTGATTGACTATAAATTGAACACGTACATACGTATGTTAAATTCACTCTGATCTCATCCATACACAATATTAGAAGCCTTCGTGTTCAGAACATAAAACATTTATAGCATTAGAAGGTTAATTGTTAAACTATTGAGGGTATTATCTATTCTTGACATTGATATATAAAAACCTAAGATACACAGTTTCATACAAAAGTAGCACTCGAAACTGTCCCGGGACACTGACCAATTATATCTACGTAGTTATAGTTAACTATAAACATATCTTTTGCAAATTCAACTTTACGCGCATTGTTTAAAGTTGTTTTTTTTTTGCTCATTTTATTCGTACGTTTTTGAGACGCTGAGTACATCTTGGGTTTTTTAATACATCAATGATTCTTGATAAAAACTCATGAATGTGGTTGTTACTTTGGTTTTCCCTGTGTTCATTCACAAGTATTAGAATCATAGAACATCGAGATTTCCATAAAGTTTATAATCACCACTGCGTTCATCATCATCATCATCATCATCAGCCTGCGGCAGTCCACTGCTGGACATAGGCCTCCCCCAAATAGAAAAAAAAAAAAAAAAAAAAAAAAAAAACCTGCGTTCGGTTCTAGTATATTATGGGAGCTTATCAAGCTTGTACGATGGAAAAAAGTTCTAGCTGTCTCATAGCACAATAATAATAATAACTGTAATATATCGGGTGTGCTTTTTTTCAAATGAATTTCGTACAAATTGCAAAGAATTCCTCTTGCTATGCAAAAAAAAGAATTGATTATTATAATAAAGATTGATATTTATATATTTCATATTATAAATTTATAATTTTATGATGCTGATGTTTTCATTTCATTATGATTGAATGAACAGAGGAAAATTTTGTTTGTTTCGAAATTAGGTTCAATTTAAGGTAACAACTTGTTGAACTTCAATTCTATATTGGAAATTTATCTTAAATTATGTAAATTTGTCGGTTTTTCTAATATAATCAGGTCCGTCTTCACGTGTGTTGATAATAGTTGAAAATGTACTGTATGTACTTTATGTACTTATATATATATATATTTACTTTTAAATGCCTTTATAGGAAAATAAGCCTACGGCCCATCTAGTGAGTGATCATTACTGTCGCCCATAAGCATAGTCAAGCCGCTGTTTACTTCTGGATAAATGTTTTTAAACGTTCATTACACACATTTTTTTATTACTTAGATGGTTGAACGAGCTCACAGCCCACCTGGTGTTAGGTGGTTACGAGCCCATAGACATCTACAACGTAAATGCGCCCCGCACCTTGAGATATAAGTTCTAAAGTCTCAAGTATAGTTACAACGGCTGTCCCACCCTTCAAACCGAAACGCATTACTGCTTCACGGCAGAAATAGGCAAGGCGGTGTTACCTTCCCGCGCGGACTCACAAGAGGTCCTACCACCAGTAATTACGCAAATTATAATTATACACACATAATAAATATAAAATATATACATGTTTGAAATATGAGTGGAGTTATTTTGTAAATCGTATCCACATATTATTTATTGTGTTTCGATTATTATTAATATGAAATTTGCCCAACGGACATTTTATCGTGACCTAAATTAAATTGACCTTTTTATACCGTTGACCAAAAAGGTCTATCAATCAATCTAATAAGTGGCTTTATTAACAACCGATTCCAAGCAGATTTCACTAAAAGCCACTTTAATCCACTTAAGCATAAATTCAAAGAGGTCCCCTGAGATCAGACGGTAAAAAAGCAGTATCTTGAAGCTCCGTCGACGTAAATAGACCTGAATAATCCTTGTAAAACGCGTCAGGATTTCATACGAAACACACGTCACGACGTCCTGGAACGTGAAGAAAATGAAAGTGTTTTTTGTAATTGAACTGTTTCTTGTGTTGTTATTGAGGATATTGTTATGCCATGGATACACCAATGAACTTCTGAAAAATTCAGCGCAAAATGAGATCGAAAAAGTCTACTTGAGATTTTTTTTTAAACTATGGGAATGCGAGGATATTTCTGAATGCGATACAAAGGCAATACGGTACAAGCGGAGCGATCAAGATCCTCAACCAAAAACTGCATTCAGGATTTCCAAACCTGACGACAAAAACTCCACTGTGACAACGAATGCAACTGAAAAACTAGAGCACTCCCGTTTGATTGCTGATTTTAAAAAGCAATGGCCAGTATTGAAATGGGAAGAATTTGGGCTATTCTCAGATGATTACCTAGATTTAATCAACGAACACTGGTTAAGGTTTCCCCCACCAAATGCTTATTTACAAAAAACTTTGGGAGGAGTGTATGTTCTTTTCACTACTTTGGGATGCGCGGGCAACATAATTGTGCTATTTATGTACATTAGGTAAGTTATTCAGATTTTTACCCTTAAATAATCCAACGTAATCAACACTAAAAATGATAACGTCATAATTAACGTAGAATGATTAAATACAAATGTAATATAGATTGAACACCTCAAATCTCATCAATTGTATGAGAAAAACCAATTTGTAAGAAAAACCTTTATCCCGAAAATTTCTTACGGAGATTTCCCTTCACCGACCCTTATTTACGTTTATGCTTGAAGGTAAGTAAGGTGCGAATGGGCGGTATCGAAGAAAGTTCTGTACGTAATACTTCGTGACCGCTCATTCGTCATCCGAAAACCACGAGAACCATGCTCTTATAACTTTGTATTATAATTTGAGAATTCAGAATGTTAGGTTTTTATAAATATGTGAGCTAAAAAGAAATTTACAAAGCTATTATTTTTAAAAACTTTTATCTAAATGTAAATTAGTATTACTTGTGGCAAAAAAATTATCATAAAGTAATACCTATACGGCACACATCTAAACCACAGCTCTTATCAAATTACACAATCTAATACCCCCTATATTTTTATAATTAATACTATTATAGGATTTATTAAGCAATAATATTATAAATGAATTTGTTTGTTTGTTACGCTTACACATCTTAACTACTCAACCGATCGCCATGAAATTATGTTTTTAGGGATACAATAAAAACATAGGACCTTTTATCAAAAATAATTCTATTGTCGAGGGATTTTTGTTCACATTACGTTAAGCGCAGCTGCGTGTAACAGCTATAGTAACTTTGAATGTGAAAGTTTGTATATTTAGATGTTAGCTACGCAAGGATGCAAAAGTGTCTAAAGGGATTTGGCTAAAATTTTGCACAAACACAGAGTTTATAGCCTTGATAAATTAACACATAAGATACTTTTTATCATGGGAAATGACATGATTAGGTCAACGCCATATTTTGATTTACTATACCTCTTCATCCCGGGAAAATACATAACGTTTTCTTCTTTCTCAATTAAAAAGAAAATAAGAGTCAAACCGCGTGGAACGTATAGTTCAAATATACTTAGTCTGGCCATAAATACTGTTTACAATTAAAAATTAAAAAAAAATCTATTGCAAATAACATTTATTACTTTCACAGTGTGTTCGTTTAATACATAAATATACAACAATTTAAAGTATAAAAAGCTTATTCGAAGTGGTCTCCATTGGCTGCAATACAGTCCTTTAAACGTTGAGGCCAGTTATCAATAGAAGCACGCACTCTTTCCATGGAAAAAATTTTCACTGCCAAGCGTACGGATTGTTTTAGGGACTCCAAATTATCATGGCGTTTAAGCCTTGTTCGGACTAGGCGAGTATTTTAGTCGAGTACCGAGTAATTTAGTAGCTAAATGTGTCTGAGCACCAAAAATTTAGTCGAGTAGGTTAGTAAATAATTTAGTCAAGTCAATCCATTTTGTTCTATTTTTTTGGGCGAGTAGCGAGTAGTTTAGCCACTAAATTACTCGGTACTTGACTAAAATACTCGCCAAGTCCGAACAAGGCTTTAGAGCAAGCCGTACTCTCTAAAACTGACCATAAATCATAATCCAACGGATTAAGATCGGGACTAGACGAACGTTTCGGACTTCATCAGAGCTGAAGACTGAGCTCTGATGAAGTCCGAAACGTTCGTTTCCAACCAAGACTGCGTAGACCGCAGCTTTATGACCTGGCGCCGAGTCTTGCTGGAAGGACCATTCTTGATTATTGAACATGGTATTGTTAAGGGGCTTCACTACCTTCTCAAGAATGGTATCCTTGATGAAGATACACTTGTGCCGATGTTTTGATACCTTTTTCACAAAAGTATGGCCCAGTCACTCCTTCATAGCTAATACCCCACCAAACCATCACTGAAGTCGGATAGTGCCCACGTTGCACTCTGTAGACTAATTGGGAAACTTTCTTAGAGCTTTGAGCATAAATACGGTCATTTTGTTTGTTAAAATGTTGCTCAATTGTAAAAAAATTCTCATCCGTAAACAAAATTTTTCTATGACCTCCCTTTGCGTACCGCTTCAGTAGTTGTTTCGATTTTACCACCCTATTCTTTTTTAAATTATCAATTAAGAAATGACCAGTACGTCTCTTATAGGCTGCAAGTCCTAAGTCATCTTTTAAAATACGCGACATGGTTCTAGGTTCTATCTTCATCTCCCGAGATAAAATCTTTTGCTTTCGGACAGGATTTCTTCGAATTCTTTCCCTTACTGCTTTGACCACCTTTTTCGTACGAACACTACGTGGACAGCCAGATCTTTTTCTGTCACAAACAGAGGAGGTCTCATTGCACCTACTAATAGCCCGGTACACAAACATTTTACTAATACCAAGCGTATGGAGAGTTTTAAAAATTGCATTTGGCTCCATACCTACTTTGTGTAATGCAATCACAGCGATTCGGTTCTCTTTATCACCCCACTCCATTTTAATATCGCAAAATATTGTACAATGTATTGGCGCCAAAATGAAAAAACTCAATGAGCAATCATATAAAAATGACAGATTCCAAATTCAAATGTAATATTTTGTTTATTTTTAATTGTAACAGTATTTATGGCCAGACTAAGTACAATCGGACACGGTGGGATCGTACACAGGTTCCCGGTCGTGCGCGGTGTTCCACAGGGGTCGGTGCTCGGCCCCCTTTTGTGGAACATCGGGTATGACTGGGTACTGAGGGGTGCCCTCCTCCTGGGCCTAAGCGTAATCTGTTACGCAGACGACACGCTGATCGTTGCCCGGGGGGGGAGTTTTGCTGAGTCTGCTCGTCTTGCCACCGCTGGGGTGGCGCATGTCGTCGGCAAAATCAGGAGATTGGGCCTCGACGTGGCGCTCAGTAAATCCGAGGCCATGTGGTTCCACAGGCCCCGGAGAGTGCCACCTGTCGATGCCCATATCATGGTGGGAGGCGTCCGTATCGAGGTCGGGGTGCAGTTGAAGTACCTCGGCCTCATTCTGGACAGTCGTTGGACCTTCCGTGCTCACTTTCAGAACCTGGTCCCTCGTTTGTTGGGGGTGGCCGGCGCGTTAAGCCGGCTTCTGCCCAACGTGGGGGGGCCTGACCAGGTGACGCGCCGTCTCTATACGGGGGTGGTGCGATCAATGGCCCTATACGGGGCGCCCGTGTGGGGCCAGTCCCTGGCCGTGGGGGTAGCGAAGCTGCTGCAACGGCCGCAACGCACCATCGCGGTCAGGGTCATCCGTGGCTATCGCACCATCTCCTTCGAGGCGGCGTGTGTACTGGCTGGGACGCCGCCTTGGGTCCTGGAGGCGGAGGCGCTCGCCGCTGACTATCAGTGGCGGGCTGACCTTCGTTCCCGGGGCGTGGCACGTCCCAGCCCCAGTGTGGTCAGAGCGCGGAAGGCCCAATCTCGGCGGTCCGTGCTGGAGTCATGGTCCAGACGGCTGGCCGATCCTTCGGCTGGTCGTAGGACCGTCGAGGCGATTCACCCGGTTCTTGTGAATTGGGTGAATCGTGACAGAGGACGCCTCACTTTCCGGCTCACGCAGGTGCTCACTGGGCATGGTTGCTTCGGTGAGTTCCTGCACCGGATCGGAGCCGAGCCGACGGCAGAGTGCCACCATTGTGGTTGCGACTTGGACACGGTGGAGCACACGCTCTTCGCCTGCCCCGCATGGGAGGGGTGGCGCCGTGTCCTCGTCGCAAAAATAGGAAACGACTTGTCGTTGCCGAGTGTTGTGGCATCGATGCTCGGTGACGACGAGTCGTGGAAGGCGATGCTCGACTTCTGCGAGTGCACCATCTCGCAGAAGGAGGCGGCGGGGCGCGTGAGAGATGCACAGGCCCGCCGCCGTCGAGCGGGGGCCAGGGAGGCGGATATCGCCCAAGCCCTGGCCCTCTAAGTGTTTCGGGTCCCCCTCATATGTCGGTCTGGGGACCGGCGAGGGGGACCTAAGAAGACGTCGTGCAAGCTGCTCTGCACGCGTTTTACGCATGAGCATCCGGGTGATGGAAGGCCGGCTATCCTCAACCCACGCTGGTTCTGACCCAGCGGGGTATTCCGTAGGATAGACCATTCTAACCGGCGCCATCTAGGCGGGCTTCGGATAGCCTGCCGACCGAGAGGGCTGGTGGTCGTGGCGCCGACGACCACCAGTCCGGCGTCCCGAGGGGGAGGGTGATGGGAGAGATGTGCTCCGCACTAAACGCTTCACTTTCCCCCCTTTGCCTTTTCATGAGTTTTGTCTCATGCGAGGTTTGGACGTTGGTTGTTGAGAGACAGGAGGTTTTAGTCGGTTCGACTCCGACATACCCCGCCCTCCATCCCCAGGGAAGGGCGGAAGTCCGGCGATTTCCTCCTGACAAAAAAAAAAAAAAAAAAAAAAAAGTGTGTGTGTCCGCTCCGACGCACGACTGGAGTTTACTGGATATAAAAAATTAAACGAAACAATACGAGAAATAGTTCTATATTACGACAACACGATACACTACAGATTATTAACAAATTAACGAGACACAAAACAAACGACTAACAAATATATGAAAATACAATAATGAGAGAAACGCGCGATCAGTACGAGGCTTTGTGGCGGACTGCCGGCGCATGTACTAGCATGTCACACGAAATGCGCATAACGCATTTCGTGTGACATGCTAGTACGATTTTGGTCCCCATAATTTTCATACCCCGGGCCTATATATGTAAATCGATTCTAAAGGAGTAAACTCCAAAAAGACTAAGTACAATGCACGCAACTACCAAAGATTCGATTCGACATTTTAAACTTAAATTTAATTAGAAAAAGTAAATTTTGATTTAACTTTCAGTATATACTGGAGCAAAGAAACTTGTGCCTTCTAAGCGTGACTTAATTAAAACATTGAAATAACAAGAAGGTAGGGTTTATCTCCGATAATTATATTTCAAACATGCGGAGGTTGTTCACAACTTGCACTACAGTCAAAAAACTTTGCTCTTGGAGTAAACATGTGTATGTGACCTCTTGCTATGGAATTACGTAATCATTAAGCTTAAAATTTACATTATACCCCTTTAATGACATGATTGAAAGATCATTATATTGTAAATGATTTTTAATATGTCAAAAACATTCGAAAAGATCAGAGTGGGCCACACTAAAATATTTATATCGATAGTTTTAATATTAATTAAAAAAAACTCATAATTACAGAAAATCAAACACGTAATTAGTATCTTGTAAAAACCACCATCACTGGTTCCCAAAGTGCAAAAATAAAACTAGATTTTATAAGATACTAGCTGATCCGGCAGACTTCGTAGTGCCTCAATCGATAAATAAAAGACCTAAACTTTTGTATAAAATAAACTTAAAACAAACAAAAGGAATCCGTCCGACGGGGGACGCATCAAGGGAAAAACAAAATTGTTATTTTTATTTAATTCCGAGCATTTTCATATTTATATACCTTTAAACCTTCTCTGGAATAAATAATTAAAGACCAAAATTAGCCAAATCGGTCCAGCCGTTCTCGAGTTTTAGCGAGACTAACGAACGGCAATTCATTTTTATATATATAGAAGATAGAAGAAGAAGATACAAGATTATAAACAGTTTATTTCTAAGGATACCAATTTCTTATCCACATACAAAAGCTACCAGCTTTTTATCAGAGTGCTGACGCCACAATGTACCGGAATTAATATCTTGTATTTAGGATACCTTGTACCGATTTAGGATAAAAAGTGTTACAAGAAGTATAATAAACTATCATAATGTAAAAGCATCATTTTATTCTTGCATAGTAAACAGTATGCTTAATATAAAAAATGCCGTTCAGATCTTAGTCTTTGTACCAAAATGGATACTTATAAAAGTTACAACGAAAACCAAGGACTTACTATTCTCACCCAAACCTCAAATGAACATGGAGCTCTGTGGTGATAAAAAGATGGATTTCTCTTTTAATGTTTTCGAATCTTATCTCATTTGTATAACGAAGAAAGCATAAGTGCGTGCCAATTTTTCTTTTGATATTGCCGCAATGTACCGATTTTTACTATTACTTAATTATAAACGGCTCATAGTAAAGTGTGTTGAATCCGCCAGTGTTATTAATACCAAATTATTATTCGCAGAACGAAAGTGCTTGCAATTTTGAAATAGGAAAAAATCGCGAAAAATCGGAACTTACAGTTCGTATGACTCACAGCGACTTTTAAGTTTAGATCTTGATGCGGTTCCTCAACGATACGAAATACTAGCTCTTACTCACAGATCGACCGTTGGGTGGATAGGAAATTTCTTACAAGCGTCATCCGAGCTTCTCCAAAAATCCCTTAGTTTTAATAACAATAATTGAGAAATTTAGATACCATATCCTTGGGAATAGTAGATTCGTGTCTCGGCCGGTTACAACGAGCGCGTCGACATATTCCCTCGGAAAGCATCCAGAACGGTTGTGTCGTATTAATTTCGGGACATGTATAAAATAATATTCAAAGCGTGTGTACATAATAATATGTAAAATGTGTAGTAGTGCTTTCACAATTTTGTTATTTATATCCACAAGTAATATACAAATTACAAGTATGGATACAGTGCCAAAAGGTATAAACAATTTAACGTATTTGAAAAGAGATGACCATGCTATATTCAGTTCTAAATATGACGATGAAACTCTTACGAAAGGTGACTTAAAATTGTGGAAAAGACGTCGCAGAATGTCTGAAATTTTGGACAGAAGATCAAATGTAAGCGGTGAGGTTAAAGAAACTAGACTACCAATAAAGTATTCCAAGTACGAAGTCAATGAATTGGTTTCATCGGAAGCTAACAACGAGGTATTAATAAAAAAATTCAAAGAACTTTGGCCAGTAAATTTATGGCGTCGCTTTGGCCTGTTTACCGATGACTATCTACACTTGGTGAATCCATACTGGCTGAGCTTCGCCCCGCCACATCCTTTACTGCATTATGGCCTCGGTGCATTCTACATCATGATGACCACTGTTGGGTCCACTGGCAATGCTTTGGTGATGTTCATGTATTTTAGGTTAGTTACTTTAATTAGTTGTATTCTTTAGTAAATTCACCTGTAGTAAGTCACGGCTCTATGAATTATTTCTGATGCCATTGCTTTAAGCACGTACGAGACAAAAATGAGCACACTCAAACATCGAATAACAAATTTCGCAAAGATACTGACTTCAGATACTGTAATCAAATTAGAAATGATTTCTTTCAGTCGAAATTTTTAACCGAGATTTATAATATCATATTTAAATAATGTTTGCATTGTTTCGTGTTAACCGGCTATTACCGTGCATAGCTGACCAATCATTAGATTTAATCATTTACTTTAACATTAATCACTTATTGTTAAACATATAAGTACAAACGATATCTAAGCAACGTAATGATTAAAATTTATCTCGTTTATAGGAAAATATGGTATCAGTAATATTAATTAAAACTCATTAGTTAACAATCGTTAGTTAGTGATTTAGAAAATTACCACAATTTTAAGTAAATATGAATAATCGTATGGAACATCTTGTTATACAGCAGGTAGTAAAATTGAAATCTTAAAAGATTACAGTAAACTGGAATCTGAAATTTTGTATAATATTGATACGAACCCTGAAATTCCACAGTTCAAATTTTCAATAATTTTAACGCCACAACGAACTTACACTGGATGTTTACATGAAACGCTCGAATTGCTCGCAAGGGATGTGGGGACTATAAAATTGCCAACCACTGCGTACACACGTGAATCTATTGTGACCACCGCAGACCATTTTCCTTATTCTTTGTCGGGCCACGAAAATCTTAACTGAGCTACTTGCCTTGGACAATTTTCTTACTTTCTCTGGGGCGAAAATGTGTTCTCTGAGAAGTGAGTGTGTTTTCGTACTGTCTAGTCACACAGTTTGTGAAGAGGAGCTTCTTCTGGACCGGCAGCAAGAGTCAGCGTGCACATGTGCCATTTTTTTTGGTCAGGTGGAAATCGCCGGACTTCCGCCCTCCCTGGGATGGAGGGCGGGGCATATCGGAGTCGAACCGACTAAAACCTCCTGTCACTCAACAACCCACATCCGAACCTCGCATGAGACAGAACTCATGAAAAGGTAAAGGCGGGAAATTGAAGCGCTTAGTGCGGAGCACATCTCTCCCATCACCCTCTCCCTCGGGACGCCGGACCGGCGGTTGTCGGCGCCACGACCACCAGCCCTCTCGGTCGGCAGGCTATCCGGAGCCCGCCTAGATGGCGCCGGTTAGAATGGGTTATCTTACGGAATACCCCGCTGGGTCAGAAACAGCGTGGGTCGAGGATAGCCGGCCTTCCACCACCCGGATGCTCTTACGTAAAATAAGTGCAGAGCAGCTTGCACTTCGTTTTCTTAGGCTCCCTTCGCCGGTCCCCAGACTGACATGTGAGGGGGACCCGAAACACTTAGAGGGCCAGGGCTTGGGCGAGGTCCGCCTCCCTGGCCTTACATGTGCCGCACATGTGCCTTAGCAACGAATTAAACTAAAAAGCTAGAATTGCATTAAAAACGATTTTACGTATATATTTATAGAGTAGGTTTAAATACTCATACTACTCTTTCATAATTGTAAAAACCTTTAAAATTAAAAAATTATAGCCTATAATAATACATAATATCGTCATCGGTAGCACTAGCCCACTAAACAAATCAATAATTTTACTAAGGAAGTTAGATAGAGAGACGTATTTATTGCGAACGGCAAAATGTAATGTCGTTACCGGCTACAAAGATTCATATGAGAAAAGACCTCGAAAAACTATTTATTCTTTATCCTATCTTCAGATCTTTCTTCGTCGTTATTTATCAGGAAACGAAATGTTTGAAAAATTTATCAACTGTCGCACACTTTATTGGTTTATTTCGTGATATTTTTTTAATGTTCCATCAGTATTTCGTATTACAAATTATTGTATCTCTAAAACGTTTCAAGAATAATAACTACATTTACATGCTATAATTATATTACTAAATTATATAAATAATATCGTACACGGCCACAAACGTTTCTGGCAAGTTCGTCAGAGTTCTAGTTTAGTAAAATCACTTTAAAATCTGTTGACAGAATGAGTATTATCGATTCCCGGTCTGCGTTTTGTGTGATCGGCACGGGAAAAAGTTCATGTCATTTACAAAAGTTCCCACTGCCGAAAACTAATCAAGATAGTTCGAGAAGAAAATAAAAGGTGATAGAAATGTTAAGGGAAACAATAAAATGGAACTTGATTTCATGAAATATATTTTTATTGCTTACCTATGATGACCAAATCGTTGGTATGTATTGTGAAAGGTAGGCACCATGTCCTTTCTGGTAAAAACTTAGAAGAGAGAGAGGAGTATATATATTGCACACCAAAACCAAATTTGTACAATAGGCGGTCTTATCGCTAGAAGAGCTCTTTTCCAGACAACCATTTTTATGTAGGAAAATTCTGACAAAAATACGGCCGGTATGTTGCCGTGTACAATCCATTCAGAGGGATCTATCAAAATAGACCACACCATTAAACATATTCTTAGTGATCTTGTGTACCCAAGTACAGAACAAAAAACTTCCTTTTATCATGCTCATGTGTTAGGGCTAAGGGTCCAAGCAGCTCTTTATGGACTCAGAAAATTGACTTATCGATCCAAAACCAAAATAGACTGCAAAGCAATCTTGAAGTGTGCATTTAATTCTGTGAAATAGCATAGACTGTTCACAGTAAAAAAAACCAAGCAACTTTCGTCCGCGTTGCTTGGAGTTCAGAGATACGTAGAACTTCGCATTCTAGCCTCTCTAGCATCTACTGGCTCACTTTAGAGATTGAACAATGAGGCCGCGAATTTATCATACTGAAAGTGACTGACACGCTCTCTAAGGCCTCACTCCAGCGATGTCAGTGCTACCGTTCGGGAGATCTCATTTGGGTATAATCATTGAAAACTATAGCCGTCGGTTTACCTTTGCTTATTGACAGCGGAGTGGATCGTCACATTCTCTAAACAAAATAAAGATAATCCACACATAACGTGAGCATCAAATTAATTGTACTCGTGACAATTAAATGAAAATTGCCGGAGAGCCATCAAAAAAGGTCATAACTACTGTGACTCGGTAACTATTTTATACGACTTTAATTGATCAAATAAACTAGACAGAATATACAGGGCCCTGCGATACTTTAATACGACAAATATTTTTTTGTATGGAAACTAGCGACATCTTGTTGCGGATGCCCCTAAACTTATATGTTGTTAAAGTTAAGGCATTTAATTATTGTATGACTAAACACAGAAAAAAAATCATACGAGTCTTTATTTGTTATAGACAAATTGATTAAATTTTATTATAGTGTGATTTCTAAAAATTTACTAAGTCCTTCATTACAAATAAAACATAGGATAGGTAATATGTTACTGCTATCTATAGGAGCAATGAGAAGCTAATCGAAGCGAAGCCATCTAGTGGCCGACGCCCGTAAGCATTATTGTTGGGTGCTTGAGTTGTTTATCTATAACTAATTTGTGTATTATCTATAAGAATATACGTGAAGCTAAACGCTAAATCTATTTATGACAGCTTCACATTTCAAATTATTATAAAATACGAGTATTCGTTACAATCATAGACCTTTACAATGTATCATAACATGTATAAGTAAAGATAAAACAGTAACATGTTCTCTCCTCTAATTGTCAACCGATTTTCTTTTTTTTGTGCTGTAACGATTGGAGAGCTTTAGTAATATCAATAAAACAATATATAAAGATTATTTTTTCCAAAAAAAGTCTTTATTATGGTTTTTATAGTTATTTTCAGAACAGAGAGCTATAAACCACTTTATATTGAACTTGACAAAAAACAGGAGGAGCTCGAAGCTTCGATCCGCCCTAATGGCATTTTTTTTTTATAATGGCGTGATTATGACTGATTTATTTCCTACAACATTTACAACAAATATTGTCCAAAATTCAAAGAAATATATTTTTATAACGCTGATACAGCGCCCGTAGCAAGGATTTGATACAGATAATTATCGTTATAATACAGAGAAATTAACTTCCCACAATCAGGGCATCAAAATACAAGAACGCCGAAACTAAACATGACATATTTACACAAAGACCGGTACCTAACCTTTTTCTACCTGAATCCCGACAAATTTTCAAGGACAAAGAAAACTTCAGACAGTACTGGTATTGAAAAACTGAACCGACTACTCCTTAATTAACTACGATTAATTAATTGGCGTCAATCCGAACTCCAAGTCATGCGGTGGTACCAATAGTGAGACCTAATCTTCTATCTTCCAAAGATATTAGAGGCTACATGAATCAGAGACGAATATTAGTTATTGTAAAGTCTTGATTTGATTATCAACATCATATATTCGAAACAAAATATAGGCCAGGTAGTTATAACGGCAGCTTTATATTACATATATTTTTTTCAACTCAAGCGTCATTGGAAATTATAGCTAATAATACATTTGAATATTAACTATTTTTGCTAATAACGAGAGCTATCGTAAAACTGAAACTCACTGACTTTTCAAACTGTTAGTTGTTATACCGTTGTACACTCATTGGAGTTGTATCGTTTACAGATCATTAAGTACCTCTTGAGTAATTTAAGATATTCTTGCACATTAATAAAGTTTAAAACTAGGTAAAAGCACCCATGACTTCTATGAGTAAAACTCATAAAGGTTACAAATGAGAAAATTTACGTAAATAACATTTGTAAATTTAATTCGAAAATATTTACAGGTCATTAACATGGAAAATGTCGTTATTTCTGGCTGAATCGCTTAGAGTTAGCGGTAACTGTGCATTATACTGTCCTCCTACAAGTATTAATTTGCTAAGAATACCACCGGGAAACTTGCCAAATTCGGTCTATACTTCAACGAATGTCTCAACCGTTATTAATTATGCATTTAAAGTCGCTTGCAATGATGTTTTCAAAGATAGATACACGAATTTTATTATGAAGTATTATTGATATACTTGTTGTATCTGAAGAAATCCTAAAAGAATAATAATCTAGAACCCGATTGCAGTACCATCTACCGGGTCAAATTATAAACCTAAATCGACCTGAGACTTACACAAACACACATAAAGGTTCATCTAAATTGGTCTAACTGCTTAGTAGAAATTAAAAAAAAACGAATGTCAAAAGGACAAAATATGTAAATAACTATTTTGTTTCGCCTATTTAGTAATGGGAAAATATATATCAATAGGTATATTATGGTATCAATACTTTACGGCACAGTTTCACGTTTATAAGCATATTTCCAAAGTTTGAATACTATTTTTTGACTGACTATTTTTTACTTTTAATCATCCATACTTTACATATTTGAACGCTTTGGAGGAAGCCTTTACCTACTAAAGTAAGGGTTATGTAGTTTTACTAGATTAAGATTTCATTTCGTTAATTATTTTACTAACATAAAACTCACAAACGTACTTACTACATATTAGTAAATAATGAATTTAAATTGCGTCGTTCAAATACTATACTCATAATCACATTCAAAACATGTACTTAATAATTTAAAATTATACCTAGAAATGTCTATAATACTGTTATTATAATATGCAAAAGTTAGTTGTTTAAAAATGTTCTTCGAAAAGTTAATATTTTTCCAAGAATATATACATACATACCTATAATTCTGTTATTTTTTAAACTGCCGGAAATAAAAGGCCTTTTTATTTTATTAGTTTTTTTTTATCCATTTATACACATTTGAATACCGATATCTGACGTTAAGTGCTGTTATTGTAGTATCCGACAAATAATAAAAGGAACGAAATAATGAAAAAACAGATGAAAATGAACCATTTGTTTCTTGACAATAAAATCAATATTCGTGAAAAGGGTCTGAAAGCAATCTTCGAATCGTACAAACAAAAGTACTAAATTTGCGTTTTACTTTTGCCTACGATACAAACTTTCAAAGTAGTAGGTATAGAGGAATGAAAAAATTGCAAAAATCATTGGTTATTTACCAGTCGACCCATATGACTTGATAGACAGACGTTTTAATCATATTAGCGTAAAAAAAACAACTGAACAACAATTAATTCATAAATTATCTTGTAGTTATTTTTCTTGTTTTTCATATTAACATTTACCCATATGTCTGGTGAATTTCAGATGCCGTTCCCTGAGAACGCCGGGAAATATTCTAGTTGCAAATCTAGCATTGAGTGATTTTATGATGCTTGCGAAGACACCTATTTTTATATTTAATTCGTTTAACCTCGGACCAGCGTTAGGCAAAACTGGTATGTACCTTTCTTTGATTATCGGATACGGGTAAAGCAATTACCATAACTATCTTCGGTTCTTTTATTCAAATCGAACCTTCGAAATTTTATACATAATTCAAGCGAATGTTCTTCTTTACAAAACAGTTAATTATTATTCTAGTATTTTTTATTTTTCTTCTTTTCGAAAATGTATTTTACATATATATTTTAAAACCTTAAATTTGGAACAGGCCCTTCCACTGGTGCATGCCCGTGATGAACATCAATCATGTTTTAATTTCAAATAATACATATGGTGAAATTAGAGAACAAGTTAAGTAGGTACTACCTGTTTGTAATTAAACTTTTGTTTATTGTAGGTTGCGTTATTTACGGATTTGTTGGTGGGTTAACAGGAACTACATCAATAGCAATCCTAACCGCAATATCCTTAGATCGGTACTGGGCGGTCGTGCGGCCATTGGAACCACTACGAGCTCTGACTGCCATCCGTGCTCGACTCATGGCAATAGCTGCATGGATTTACGCTACATTATTTGCCATAATTCCAGCCTTGGATATAGGTTACGGTCGCTACGTGCCCGAAGGATTCCTGACAAGCTGTAGTTTTGATTATCTAACTGAAGAACTTCCGCCTCGCTATTTCATTTTTGTATTTTTTTGCGCAGCCTGGCTCGCGCCTTTCTGCACCATATCGTACTGTTATATAAGCATATTTCGGGTTGTCGTATGTAGTCGAAATATTACTACAAAAAATCAAGAACAACGGCTCTCCACGAGACATGTAAAAGAGCGAACAAAACGTAAAGCTGAAATCAAACTTGCCTTTTTGGTTATAGTTGTTATTGCATTGTTTTTTATTTCATGGACACCGTATGCTATTGTTGCACTTTTAGGAATATTTGGCAAAAAGGATCTTATCAAACCGCTAACATCCATGATACCTGCATTATTTTGCAAAACAGCCGCTTGTATTAATCCTTTCATTTATATCATTACTCATCCTAAATTTCGAAAGGAATTCAAGAGAATGTTGTCCAGAGATAAAACAGAACGAAGTGGAACAATAAAAACAATTGGATATTATACTGAAGCGAGTAAATTCCATCGTCCTAGTAAGGACTTTAGTGACACTGAAGTTGAAATAGTTGAAATGAAAGATATACCGTACCGAAATGAAGACACAACTAACGCAGTTGAAGAAAAAATTAATACGGTGTCTGCTAAATTAGCTAAACGAGAAGGATCGCAAAAATCTCAAAGTAGTATGAGCATGAAAAGTTTCGAAGAAAACGTTGTGAGTCCCCCTTCGTGGTATTGTAAACCGAAATTCGCCAAAAAAAGGAGTTTCCATCGTCGTTCTACACATAGTATGGTTTCTCAAAATACCGATCCAACTGTCTAATTAAGCATATCCATTTAATTAAGCGCTAGTATCGTAGAAATATTGCATGTCGTAGTTGCTAGTGAAATTGGATAAATAATATATTGTCACGGAAATAATGTGGGCGCCTAACGACTAATTAGGTATACTATATAATCCCAATTTTTATTTGTTAAATGAGCAGTTAGCAATTACTGTTTTGTAAACGGTGCGACGCTCTCCTCACACGCAGAAGAACACAGAGAAAAACTCACAGGAGTTGTTTCCTACGCAAGATTTGTCTTAATTGGACCACAGAGAGGTTTGTTTACATTTTAATTTATTTTTTCTAATAATTAAAATTGAAATCAAACCAAGTAATAAATAAACTTAATAAAACATTAAGATAAATTATATTAATATAAATATGAGATAGATTTAAGAAATAAATTAAAATCAAAACTACATACTTTTATTTATTAATTTATGTTTATACACAAACGTACAGTGGCGGACGTAATGCCTAAAACATTCTTTACTAGTCAACCAAAGATGGTGTAGAGCAGTGTGTTTCCCAACCTTTTTTGTGCCATACCCCGCTGCAACCTTTCTAAAATTTTTACATAATTTCAAATATAAAAAATATGATTTGTTTAGTTAAGAAACATAAATTATCAGTTTTAGGAAGAAATCACTATGAAATTGTTATCAGAACACAGTAACGTTATATATTATATCAAAACAAGTAATAAATAACTGAAATTCAAATTCAAAATAATTTTAATACAGATTTTCTATATTAATTTAGTGCAGTTGCCCCCCTTAATTATCAAATTGGCCCCTTGTGGGGCGTGGGCCCCCCGTTGGGAAACACCGATGTAGAGAGTTCTTTGGTAGGTGCATTGCTTTATTGAAAGAAAAGAAAATTACGATTTAATGACACGTTGTTTATTGGTATTAAATTATTTTCGAGGCTACCAATAGTTTACAGTTTTTGTGGGAAACTGTTAATCTGCGACGTTTACATAACTTACAATTTACAACCAACAACGAACGTAGGTAATTGAAACGTCGGAAATAATAATAAAATGACAAAAAAAACGTGAGATTGTGGCGGTAGCCATCACAGAACACAAGATACTTGACAGATGCCTGAATCCCGCTTACGATATTTTCAAGATAAGCTCGCATATATCCACAAGTTTCGAACAACAACATTCGGACCGTCGCCGCGTCGCTGCGTCGGTCTACCGAGCAATATCACCCGCTCGGTGGAAGATCTTCCCTTTGTAGTTTAATCTCTCCAAACTGGGTTGAACTGTAGCGGCGACCTAAAACCTAAACCGTAAAAATAGTTTTAATTGTGTCTACGCGGAAATAGAAGAAAATACCATAACTGTAAATTTCTATGTAAATCTAATCTGACTTTCATTTAGAAGTAATTACAAATGACCTATAGTATCAAAAGCCGCAATAGGTATACGTATCTAGCGGGTAGCCAGCCATCTTAGAACACAAACTCGGTGGAAGATCTTCCCTTTATCGTTAACACCAGACATTTGTACATATATATGTAGGTAAATACATTGTAGAGCTCAGACTATTATGATTACCGTTGTAAACATTATGAACTATGATTATAATGAATTGATGAGGCTTCTAAAACAAAAACGGTAATGCACCAATGTGTAATAAAGTTATGAGCTAACATTTGATTTATGTATGCTTGTACAATTAATATATAGAAATTAATCAGATCTCTATTTTGTTTCAATTAAATATACATAAAATGGATTTGATATCAATGTCACCCTACCCAATGACATGGAATACCACCCGGTATTTTATATAAGTATGTATATTTTACTTATGTATTAACGCCACCGCGGCAAAAATTTAATGGTTAGCAAGTGTGGACAACATAAACCTAAATTATTCATGATTAAATATAAAATGAACCACTTTTTATAAAATCAAAACACCCCACTTTCCACCTGGTCTTGTCTGCCCTACCCCTAGAGTGTATATAAAAACCGGAGGCGCGGAGGAAGAGCAGTCCTCGCCCGCTGCGACGGAGCACGGAAACAGTGCGAGGCGGAGCGGCTGAGGCTACCAACGCCTACCGCGGCCAACAAGCCGAAGGTACGAAGCGGAGCACGAGTGACCGTGCTTCGGCACGCAAGGGCGGAAGGGCTGCTCTTCCCGCAGCGCCGGAGATAAGCTGGATTCAAACTTAACCTCAAAAATCAGCAAACAATAAGAAAACCAAAAGATAGCTTCGTGCGCAAATAAATAACAACGCAGCAAACAATAAGGCTACTATATAAAAACATAAAGATTGCTTTTTATCGGCTTTTTAATAGAATTTTTGCCGCGATGGCGTTAATACGTAAGTACCGAAACTATTTATACTGATATTTCTGGTATATTATTTCATTATATACTCTTCAGCTGTTCTAAAAAGTATTTTTGAAACCTTTATTCAAAAGATAGAAATAGAGAATAAAAAAAATTGGTTCTCTATTTCAGATAAGCTCATCTCAGTTTTTTTTCTTCCTACCTATGCCTTGAGAGGCTCTTTCAGCTGCGCCTTGATGTGTAGGTGAGCTCACGGGGCTCAAACCGGAAGTGTTGCTAGCACTGGCCCAAGCAAGAGCAGTGCTTCGCAGAATCTACCACCAGGTCGGAAACGCGACCCACTGAGAAGATCCTGCAAGAAACTCAGTGGGTTAATTTACTCGTCGAGCCCGAGCCGAGCCAAGAGTTGGGAAAAAGTCTTTTCACATAGTATGTTTGAACTTGTAATAAAATCTCTTTAGCTATACTACTTATATCTGGCTGGTTTTGTTATCATTAAAAGTTTAAATTTTAAAGAAGATTCAAATTCAAATTACGAAAATGTGTGATTTTTATTTATTTTTCGTACTGTCAAGATGAGTGAAACTAATGAAGAAATTCGATACATTATAAAATTTTATTACAATAAAAGTAAAAATGCAACACAAGTCGCGAAAAAAATTTACAATGTTTATGGACCTAGTGCAGTGTCTGTGAGAGTAGCACAAATTTGGTTTAAGCGTTTTCAATCCGGAAATTTTAATTGTCAAAAATGCACGTCGCTCTGGTCGTCCTATTACGGATAAAATGGATGCAATTTTCATAATAACGCTGGACCTCACACATCTTTAGCCAGTCAGCAAAAATTAAGAGAGCTTGGCTGAGAGGTGTCAACGCATCCACCGTATAGTCCTGACCTTGCACCTTCAGATTTCCACCGGTTTCGGTCTCTTCAGAATTCTTTAGGCACTGTCAGGTTAACATCACGAGAGGACTGCCAAAACCAATTGTCGCGGTATTTTGATCAGAAGCCTCAAAATTTCTATAGCAATGTAATCATGACCCTACCTACAAGAAGGCAAAAATTTATGGAATAAAATGGTACCTACATACTTTAGTTAAATGTAAATAAACTATATTAAAACATGTTGTGAATTTTCTTAGAATGCGAAGAAACTTTTTCCCGAACCTACCTATATTATTTTCATTCCAATGAATGACTTTATTTTGATTACATCAAAGAACACTATAATACCTCTTTACAATTCATAAAAAAAAGGTTAGATAGTTTCAGAAATCAGGAAGCGATTTTCAGCAAGATATGTATTTTAATTGGATGCCGAACACAGAGAGCAATACGTTTTTTTATTAAATACGTAGATACGTGTCCTAACGATCGGTCACAGTTCTCGTCGAACCCATCGGTTGCGACGAAGTGTTCGGCGAGTAATTTAATAAACAGAAACAGCCCTTTGAGTTTCTCGCCGGATTTTCTCAGTGGGTCGCGTTTCCGATCCGGTGGTAGATTCTGCGAAGCACAGCTCTTACTGAGACTAGTGTTAGCAACGTCACCAGGCTAGAGCCCCGTGAGATCACCTACTCGCTCGGTGACGCTGGCATAGCCTCTAAGGCGACCGGCTTAGGTAGCGAGTTAAATGTCCTTACGAACGACTGCCATAGTAAATTTTAATTATTTTTTTAGCCTCATTGGTAGCATGATAAACATTTTTCTGTTAAGGTTAGGGTGAAAAGATGGGTAAACGATTGTTTGGCTCACCTAGTGTTATGTGGTTACCGAAGCCGGCACACATCTCATCGTGAATGCCATCACCCATTTTGAGAAATAATGTCGAAGTTTCAATTTTATTGCAGAACCGGTGCCATACCTTCATACCGGAACGTATGACTCTTTACTGCAAAAATGAGCAAGACGATAGGTAAGTCATAGCAGGATGATAAGTCTTGTTAAACAATAATTTTGTACGTAGGCGGTCCACCTCATAGTAAGAAGTTACTCAAGGCACCATCGCAAATGGACAGAAAGAAGCAATGCCAATTTTATTGCAATTCAATAGCTTTCAATAGGTTACGTTCTAAAAAAAGGTTTTTTTTTTAATTGCTTAGTTGGGTGGACGAGCTCACAGCCCACCTGGTATTAAGTGGTTACTAGAGCCCATAGACATCTACAACGTAAATGCGCCACCCACCTTGAGATACAAGATATAAGGTCTCAGTATAGTTACACCGGCTACCTTTCAATCCGAAACGCATTACTTCTTCACGGCAGTAATAGGCAGAATGGTGGTACCTACCCGTGCGGATTCAAAAGGTCCTACTACCAGTAAAACAGTTTCTTTTGTGTTTATAGCCTCCATCAATTAGGTTCGATTTAGTATTATTTTTATTGGTGTCTTAAGATACCTTTTCTTGTTACTGGCAAACCATAAAATGAGACTTTTTGGCGTAAATAATTCTATTTTGTTAATTTATTGTCTCTTCATGTTTATATGTAATAACGATGGTTTATTAACTGTTTAATATCTGTGAAAATGGGCAAACGTAGGAAAATAAAAGAAAGCCGCTGAACGTAGCTTCTCGAGATCTTCCAAAAAATCTACTGAAAAAGTATCAGTAAATAACCACAATTTTACTGAGATAATATTTTATCCCCAATCATCTAGTTTAATTTAATTTCATGTCAATTGATTAATGTTTCAAATTAATCAACTATATTTCATTTCGCTCCATTTTATTTAAAAAAAAGATTAGATGAATGATAGCCTTTGCCTTACCAGATAGAAAAGTAGAACTACTAGAACAAAATGAAATTGTCAATGTCTCAAATATATTAAGTGTATAATCTATGGTCAATGTCACACATTGTTAACTGCAATCAACAATGTTCCCTAACCTCTATATTCCAATATTAAACAAAATTATAAGACAAAATCACATACTTTTCAAACAAATTCATACCAAGAAATCTTACAAATTCCTTTTCTTTGGATCAGACTCTATAGCTCTAAGTAGCTTACGAAAAGTGAATGAATTAATGTAAGTTTTAAATGTTAAGGTAATTTAATTCTATTTTTACATTGAACGAATTTTTATCAAAATCTACTAAAAGATTTCTTCTAGGAAAATCCAGAAAACAACTAATTGCCTGGATTTGGTTACCAATAATAGTTCTACAACTAAACTAGAAATTGAAAAGTATGCCCAATCCGAAAACATAAAAACTGTGCGATGGCCCCTCCAGGACTTACAACCAGCAGAATACGATATGGGTTTAATTGTAGCATTTGGCCATTTGATAAAATTAGATCTTCTCAAGAAATTTCCTTTGTAAGTATTAACTTTTAGTACATATTTAATTCATCTAGATTTTATAAAACACTCAAGATATTTATTAGTATTTTTTTAAAGAGGTATGGTAAATGTCCATCCAAGCTTATTGCCGAGGTGGCGTGGAGCAGCTCCAATAATTTATACATTACTCCATGGAGATGAAATTACTGGAGTTACTCTTATGAAAATAAAAGCGGATATTTTTGATGTGGGTAAGATTATAGTAATACAATTATTTAGCATTATATCAGTCTACAGACTTCCAACTGCTGAACTTAGTCAGTTTAGCTTGAAATCCTTGAACATGAAATTTATCTTATAATCTTGTTTGTTTGGATAAAACAAAACTTCCGTATTGGTCTTTAGCTTGCCCAATAAAAACAACTGAAAGTTATATTGCTTTTTTTCTTACACTGAATATACATTGTAAAAAGTTTGGATCTTGTTGGGTAGGCATGAACTTCATCAGTCAAAGGCTATGAAGTGTACCTCTAACATTGCATGTCAGCGTTTTAATTGAAACTGTTAATAAATGTACGTTCCAAAAAGTTGTGGTTTAAAAAAAAAAATTTCATAATATGTAATAAAACTGTTATTAAGAACAGGATTGTATTAAATCAGATAAATTTAGTTTTTTATTTTTTTATTATAAAAATCGTTGGTTGCTACTAGATGACAAAAGGGACTATCTCAATTATCTGTGGACAGGTAAATTAAGTGATTTTTCAAATACTAAACAATATCAAGTTCATTAATGCATTCCATACAGTTCTGAGTCCGTAACGTATATAAATATGAGAGCTTTAATTATCTGAACTGTTTATATTGCACATTAAGATTGTTTTTTACTTTGTCAAAATGATCAGTTTATTTTAGGAGAAATAATAAGTCAAAGAAAAGTACCCGTATCTAAAAATATAAAACTACCAGAACTCACCAAACAATTGTCGGATATTGGTGCTGAAATGCTTGTAGAATGCATAAGTACATTACCAAAGAGTATTGAAAATGCAAAACCACAAAGTGAAGAGGGTGTTACATACGGTAAGTAGAGTGAAATGAAGAGGTTTACATACTAATTATATTTATGATCTATTATATAATAGTAAACTTAGTTTCTACTATTCAAAAATACTACATGAGCTCTGAATGCTGATTTCGTCAATGACAAGCTGCTTTCCCTGATAGACTTTATCGGTGTTTAGTCAGGATTCAACTTCCTATCTCAGGATTACTGATGGCATTCACGTTTGTATTGTCTCTAGAATCATTTAGCAAAATTTGCGTCGATAAATTTTTTAAGTATTCAGGCAAATAAATAAATGAATTTAACAAAAAAATATAGTAACAAAATAGTCTAATCTATTTAGATGAACTAATATAGTTTGTATGAGCTTTGTTAATCCTGATTGGGGTTATCTTTTAACCATAACCATTGTTATTTCTTTTAGCATTTTATGAATAGTTATAACCTAATGGCTAAAAGATAACCCCAGTCAGGTATGTTAAAATAATTCAATTTCATAAACCAGTATGTTTATTAAGAATCCATTTGATAAGAATTAAACAGAAAAAATGTTCCAGCAAAGAAAATCAACAAGAGTATAAGTGAAGTGAATTGGGCACAAATGACTTCTATAGATATTTATAACTTGTATAGAGCAATTTATGGATTGTATGCTCTATCAACAAAGTATAAAGATAAACATTTGAAACTATTCAATGCTTTTTTGAGTGATGAAGACACAGAAGAAAATTTGCATAGCCCAGTAGGTACTGTAGAATATTGTAAGAAAAGAGATGCAATAAGAATATTGTGTAAAGATCGGAAATATATTTATTTTAAGTCACTTAGAATTGTAGGAAAAAAGGAAATATCTGCTTTAGACTTCTACAATGGCTATATAAAAAATTTGGCTGTTGAAAAACGGGCAAAAGTTATCGTTGGTACCTGACTAGATTATATTTAAGTTTGGATAAATGATTGTAAATAGCACAAGATGGAGGATAGCTTTTTAATAAATAAAAAACATAGTTAATTCGAAGATTAGTTTTATTTTTAAATTATCAAACAATAGTTAACCAAGAATGACCAAGATCCAAATCTACGATTAAACCTGTATGTTATTTGAAGATTTACAAAGGTAGGTATTTGTTACATTGAGTAGGTATATCATCCATTCAATTATTCGTTCATATTACGGCAGTGAAATTAACGAGTCGATGAATAATTACATTGCAAAGTTTAGTAATAACATTTTATAATAATAACTAGGTAATTACGAACGGCAGAACTTTAAACCTAAGACGTACCTACATAATATTATTACAGTGAAAACGGACACACTTTCTTGGGTTTTTTCTGTTATTGATTTGCATTACCTATATGCAGAGTTTAAAATCTTTAAATACGTACCTTTTAGTGACATACAAATTAAACTACTGTAACGGTGGGACATATTCAAATGTGAACGAATTGCACAAAAACAGCTATCTAATTAACAGTGATCAATCTACTATACCAGAACGCGATTATTTGAGGTTGACTTTTATCCTGAAAGTAAAAATATGATAAATAAGAATAAATACGATGGGGTACCATAATTCATGTAAAGATAAAGTAAACCTTAAAAAATTAAAGGACAATGCGTAAACTCATTAAAACTTCCCAATAACTGAACATTTGTAGAAAATACCGCCACTTTTATAGAGTTGTTGATAATTTCTACTTCATACAAATAGAACTGAGAAAAATACTCGTTCACTTAATGTTATAAAGAGTTTGACGCATTATTATCTTCTCAGATATGAAATTATTAGGTAGCTCAATTCTTAAAACCAAAGCGAATCTCATTCGAAGCAATATAAAACTATACTCACCATGGTTAATAAAACAATTAGGTATAGTATGTATGTAGAGCACAAAACACATTTTCAAGTTAGATGAAAACTTCATAGCTGAATACAGAATGTACAACATGATGTACCTAACGGAACTAAGTCTATGTGCAAAACGATCTTTTTATGGACGACAGTTTAGTAAATGTTCGGTAACTATTCGTGTAGCAGTGTCGACCTGTGTTAATTTTATAAGCATATCCGTTTAAACAGAAGCCTTTAACAACACCATTAATCATTACGATTTACCTTTGTAATTTTAGCATATACAGCAATGGGACTTTCTAACTATCCGTATCCTGAAAAAAAAATAACGAATCTAATACCACAAATAAAATATAAATTCGATCGTTAAGGCTTCTGTTTTCAGCATTACTCAAATGAAACATTAAAATCACAGAATTCATTTAATATGGCAAATTATGATATACATATCACTTTGTTCATGATGAGAATGGATTTAATGCTGCAAAATTTCTTAACGAAGTTCTATATTATTATTTTTTTTTTTTGACGTGAAACTTCTATAGGCGCGTTGAGAGTAACATTTAACTCGCGACAGATTCACTACAGATAGACAGAAAAGATAGGATTAGGAAGAGCAAAAGTGAGAAAATAGATGGCGTCTCGCGAACCGTGGAGAGTGGGAAAGGACAAAACGAGCTAGGTCGTTTTTGGAGAAATTTGATATATGGACGAAAAATGACAAAAACCACAAACCGCAAAAGAAGTTTCACTTTCACGTGCACCAAGTTTCACGCGCACCATGTTTTATTTAATAATTAAAAAAAATCGAACATATGATACATAACAATTTTTGTCTTAAGACTAGTTTATGAGACTTTTTAACGTCCTAACGTCATTACTACAAATTGACTGATAATAGTAACTATTATTAGTACAAAACACTAAAGCTATTTTAGGTACTTAATTTCCCTAAGCTAGTATGTAACGACAAAACGTACATTGTCAAAACCGTATTGTAAGGCGTTACATTGATCTTTAATAATAAAGTAAAATAAAAAACTCATAAGAGATATTTTTAGAATATTCTATAAACCGGCCAAAAGAAAACACGGATCGTGATTAAATGATAACAAAGCCATTTCAGCTAAGGACACAGTTTTTAATAACTTTGTATTTTCTAACTATATTTTATAGTCTTAATAAAATTTAACAGCCGAAGGAATAACGTGAGACTATTCACAAATCAAGCACTCAATTTATTTGCCTATTAATTTAACACTAATCATACCAACACTTACTGGTACATATTTCTACCATAGCGGGTGGTAACGGTACACGACAAGTATTACTCTAAACAAAACAAAACAAAAAGAAGTAGTATAATAAGTGTGGATTAATTGGCAATAAAAAGTCATGAAGTCAAATGTACAAAAGCAATAAGATGATACGTGCATCTTCAATGCAATAGTTCAAAATGGGTCATCTGACTTGTTATTGATATGTTTAGTGTTAAGCGGGCCGTGATATACTTTTTCAAAACTGTGTTCTTCGCTGCGTGTACAAAATAAATGCATTTTGTGGAATAGCTGATGATAAGTGCAGGTGGAGTGAAGAGACACTCGGTAGAGGCAGCTCAGTCGGGTCACAGTGAACATTTGACCAAGGGCAGTTTCCTAAAATGTTAGTAAAAAAAACGACAACGTTACTGAAGGAACAAAATCTGTAACGATGTAGTGATTGCAATCATAACTATCACATCAAACGAATAGGATAAGATGAACGTTATTTCATATTATTTTTAAATGTCAATAAGTACTCCAAGAAAACTTAAGACAATATCATGCGAAATGACCTTTGGATTACATAAAGTCTACTAGATATAACCTCACTTTAAAAATACCTACTTGTAAAATTAAATTATTATGAAATCATGCGATAGTTGTTTAAAATTGGAAGTTTTAGTTTCAATTATATTGTGAGACCATAGTCTCATATTTGTCTCCAATGTTCTCAGCCTGTCTTCAAATAAAAAATAGAATGAAAATGTCTCCATTGTTGTACAATCATATACACTCAAGTCAGTGGCGGATTAAAGGTCCAGAGCGCCCTAGGCAATGACTTTAACGGCGCCTCTGTACCGGCCATAAATGACCATGATCACAATACTTAACTAGTTGTTTTTGCAATTACGATGACGTTGTATCATCAAACCCTACACTTTAGTAGACCAGGACCCTTGTACTTACGCTAATGCGCGAATGAAATATGACGTTATACTTAAGTGTGAAGAAATCAAGAGGGACGACAGAACGAACATCGAAATTCATGATTCCTCTCTGCTCTGGGAAATATGCCAAATAGGAATAATCTATTATAGATTTAGATTATAGATCAGCATTTAGTTCTTAATCGTCGATATATTATTTTCTTTATTTGTTTAAAAATTCTGAGCTCGCGCGCCCCTTGTAACCACATGCCTAGTTTGCCTTATGGATAATCCGCCTCTGACTCAAGTCCAGCCTTCGTTGTCACATTGAAACTCTTACAATATTACTGAAATTAACATCAACAATTCTTTGTTTTTTTTTATTATTTATTAGAGCCATACACCTATTAGGTTAAGTCGGCTAAACAATTCTTTAAATATATAAATATTTATTATTTCGGACTTATGGTTGTTTCTTTTTTTCACTTCTATTATAAATTAACCATTTACCAGCGCATGTCTATAGGTAAAACCACGTCTATCTTATTCCATTCGTTTATTAGATTATTTTATTATTAAATTGAAACTTTTTTTGAAAGAAAACTTTTTACACAAAATAAACACACAAAATCAAACTAAGTACGACTGATTTTTTAAAAAAAAAAAAACATGCACAATAATTTGATGATACGACAAAACATAAAAATCTACTGCCACCAAAATCATAATATGGCGTACTAAAAAAAACGATACATTGCAGAAAGCATAGAAACATGTATGCAGTTTATGCTGCGTCAACACCACAAAAGTAAGAAAAGGTAACAGGAAAAACAGAACAGCAAGCGAAAGAATATTTGTTTCTTTGTTCATTTTAATAAATACTAATGTTCTTTGGACCAAATCTGAAAATTATGAAATGAGAGTGAAAACAGACGGGAAACAAGAGAACTTAATTAGCAGAGAGAAGGAAAGGTAGTAATGTTAATAATAAAAATACAACTCTAAAATATATTTATTTGTTTTAATAAAAAAATTCTGTTAGAAACTATATACTTTCATAAGTATTCGTTTATTGTACTAGTTAAGGTGCAAAACAATATTATGTGCATATTAATTAATTTTTACTTAAAGATATTTATGAAAATAAATCGAGATAAAATTGAAGAACAGGAAAAGGAGAGTACTATTATATTATTTTACTATATAGATTTATATACATAGATAATACCCGCACCAGACTTTACATCAACATCGATATACTTTATCTCAACAAGCTACCACTCGAATATGTTCATTAATCTGGAACTACGAGCCTAAAGCCGATAACGGTATCCAAAATTATGAAATTTGTTAGCTTAGCGGACAGATAATAAATATAACACAACACTAATATTTATTTAATACCGGCAATGTGTTATAGCAACGGGAAACGACAATCACTACCGGCATAAAATATGTCATTCAACCAATTTTAGTATCTCGATAAATATATACAATTCTTCATAATGTTCTAACTAAATAAATTCTCTTTGTAATCAACATATTTATGCCAAACAATTATAGTTAATAAATGAAAGCGTCAGTGTATATAGTACATAGCCGATATAACGGTCACACACGATGGATCGGCAAGGTATCAACGTCGCAATCATTTAATTAGTTACACATTACATTTTAATACAAACAATGTTTTACATCTAAGTACTAGCACCCTGTAAAATAAACATACATAGACAATATGTTATTTACATAATAAGTTATAGGAATGTAATTAAACAGCCTCTAATTATAGTTTAGACTAGAAGCTAGGCAGAAAAGGAAGCGGATGCAAGGTGATTTGTGTCTTACATGTGTTCCGGGTGACTGCGAATGCAATCAATAAAATCGTTCGGTTTAAGTTCTCCGCGACAGATGCGGAACACCGCAGTGAACAAAGGGAACCTGAAATCGCAGACAATTACATATTTTAACTCGTGTCGTGACTGTAAGAATTTTTCCTTTCCAATAAGGCATTACTGGTGGTAGGACCTCTTGTGAGTCCGCGCGGGTAGGTACCACCACCCTACCTATTTCTGCGGTGGAGCAGTAATGCGTTTCGATTTGAAGGGTGGGGCAGCCGCTGTAACTATACTTGAGACCTTAGAACTTATATTTCAAGATGGGTGGCACATTTACGTCGTAGATTTCTATGGGCTCCAGTAACCACTTAACACCAGGTGGACTGTGAGCTCGTCCACACATCTAAGCAATAAAAAAAGAGAATATCTGCCTGTTGTTTTTTTTCGCCTTACACAAAAGCTTACCATACATACAGCCGATCAACGAAAACATAATTAAAATGTGCTCAGAAATAAGTATATTATTCTTAACGCATTAGGTGGGTAGTCACCGGCATATCTATTGTAGATGAGTACTAGAGCCGAAGCTCGTTGACGCGAATGCCGCCACGTAAGTACGGAGACGTGGGTTTGGAGTAGTAGTAGTAGTAAGTAATATCACAAGCAATCTCAAGGTTCAAAGTATCACGTTACTGATTGTCCAGCCTCTAATAGACTGAGATAAAGAGTAATAAGTAGTTTCGTAAAGCAAACATGGGTTTCTGAGACTGGAGAAATATTCCAATATTTGCACCAATAAATATAAACATGAAGTATAATTATATTGTGTAACTTGTGATTACTTTTTCACTACCTATTCGTTGTTAGCCCAAGAGGCTATTCCAGCTACTCCCGGACGGGTAGGTGAGCTCACGGGCTCAAACTGAGAATTAGGCTAACCCTAGCAAAAGCTTCGCAGAATCTACCACCGGATCGGAATCGGGACCCACTGAGAAAATCCGGCGAGAAACTCAGTGGGCTGTGTCTATGGGTTAGTTCGCTCGTCGTACTCTTCGTCATAATCGACGAGTTCGACGAGGGCGATGACCGGTGCTTGAGAGACCTAAAAGCGCAGCGAGTGAATCCAGGGGATCCGACATGTTTCGGACGAAGGCGGCTTTGCGTGGCACCGTCGCGGTCGGATAAGAGACTTGTGACTAGAACTCATCCAAGCGAATCGTACAACAGCTTCGCAATAACAACAGACAGGATGGCGGTATCTACTTAGGAGGGTTCATACTACGTCCCACTAATAATTAGGTTTTTTTTATTGCTTAGATGTGTGGACGAGCTCACAGCCCACGTGGTATTAAGTGGTTACTGGAGCCCATAGATATCTACAACGTAAATGCGCCACCCACCTTGAGATAAAAGTTCTAAAGTCTCAGTGTAGTTACAACGGCTGCCTCACCCTTCAAACCGAAACGCAATACTGCTTCACGGCAGAAATAGGCAGGGCGGTGGTACCTACCCGTGCGGACTCACAAGAGGTCCTACCAGCAGGAATTACGCAAATTATAATTACGTAAAATAACACAAGTTTGAGTTATTTTTAATTATCCTTAATAATGCTTTTCTTTTTACATTAAAGATTTTCGTGACTCCGTGTTTAGTATTAGGTACCCTAGAAAAAAATGTTACTGGCCACTGTTACTTGAAGCCCGGCATGGTCGCATCGATCGATATAAGTACACAGGCCGTCTTATCTTGTGAACAAGCTAAAACAACTTCCGTGTCCATATAAAAGAATCAACCCCGCGATTTCGATAAACATTTATACTATGCTTGAACTAGTTCTATGCAGTATTTAATTGAAAGGCACCTGTAAATCATTTCATGTTATTTATGAATCGATAAATTCTATTTGCGAGTGAAAAATATGCTATTTTTTGATAGACAATTGATAAAAATTTAGCAAGAGTTTATAAATAAGGACAATCAACTTTTAAACAACACAACATCAATCAATTAGTCGTGACCTAAGCGATTACAAGAGTATGTCGATTAAAACCGTTGTTATTATTATTTAAGTGAATAATAATCTCCTCAGGGATTTATCAATCCGAATAATAATATGGAAATCCTAAAAATATTTACAGATAATTATATTTTTTTATCATAATTCTTGCGTTGCATTATTTATACAACATTCTAGCCAATGAAGCAAGCCAGAATACTCTCGTATTTTTGTGAACCAGAAAAACAATTAAACATAAGATATCGTATTATTTAATTATAATTACATCACAAGGCTATCGCGTATTGTATCGTGATAAAACAGCAAAACGCGGTAACGCAGCGAAATGCTTCAATTAAAGTCGTCGTTGGCTTCAACCGGGACGTGGATACCCGCCAAGAGATACAATTTTAGCTGAACTATAACAATACAATGTTGAACAGTCGAAAAATATTTTTAAATAAATATCCACTAAACGTTCATACTCTGGGGATAATTTTACGGTACACAAAAATACTTATTATAAAATAAGAAATTTTGCAGAAAGCATTTCGATTTAACGTTAAGCCACTTTACAGTCGCGTGTAATGTTCAACGCGATGCGTACGTATCGATTATATAAGAGAGTGCGAGCGAGTTATTTTCGATGACCATGAATATTAGCTGTCGGTCATTTGTACCATTTCAATAAGATTGCGCTACTATAAAGAGCCTGCAAAACACAGAAGTGTAAAGATTTATATATCTAAAAACTATTGTTTTATATACTTGTGATTGAACACGTAACTTAGAATCGAAATTTGAAATTTAAATAAAAAAGTTTTAATTCCCATTGCGATTTAATCTTGATCATTATATCTAAAAAAAATCAATATTATATTTTCGACTTTTGTGTTGTTGTTATTCATTTAGTTTAATAAATTTACTTAATTCGGCAATACCATATTTTTCCACTTCTCGAAGCCAATTAAAATATGCTGACTCAATTATACATTATCGATTCATTTTCTGTTCAACTAGTTACCGTTTCATATTATATAACTTAATGAAATACTCACTTGTTTTCCATATTTTTATTAGCGAGCATATGGTTAACTTCCTCCGCGGTGATAGGACCTTGTAGTTTCTGACCGTTAAGCATTTCGTCTTCCAACTCTTTTATTGACCGTCCTGTTTTAACAAATGCTTCGGCAACTCGTCTATTTCTGCCCCCTGAAAATAAGGGAAAGCCTCAATTGTACTGTTTGAGGACTGCTACAGCAAAACATATAACTGCTTCGCGGCAACAATAGACAAGATGGCGCCTGCCCGTGCGGCCTAACACCAAACTTAGAAGTTTTCTTTTAATTATATTATGTGTTAGTTTATTGGCGTCACTGGACAGGCGAGTTCACGTAAAATCTATTCTAATTATAGTAGGCAGCGGCTTGGCTCTGCCCCTGGCATTGCTGAAGTCCATGGGCAACGGTAACCACTCACCATCAGGTGGGCCGTATGCTCGTCTGTCTACAAGGGCAATAAAAAAAAATTATAAGTTTTCCGGAACACACTGCAACATAAATGCCACAAATAACACAATCGCATTGGAATATGGACTGCTTTATAGGCGGACGCGTTTTTTTTTTGTGATTGCTTAGATGGATGGACGAGCTCACAGCCCACCTGGTGTTAAGTGGTTACTGGAGCCCATAGACATCTACAACGTAAATGCGCCACCCACCTCGAGATACAAGTTCTAAGGTCTCATGTATAGTTACAACGGCTACTCCACCCTTCTAACCGAAACGCATTGCTGCTTCACGACGGAAATAGGCGGGGGGTGGTACCTACCCGTGCGGACTCCCAAGAGCTCCTACCACCAGTGATTACGCAAATTATAATTTTGCGGGTTTGATTTTTATTAAAAATAATAATAATAATAAGCCTTTTATTTCATGCAAATAATAGGTTACATACACGTTTCAAGTGTTCTACCACGTTCTCTACCAGTTCTCAACACGCCCTACCGCCTTTAATTACATACAGAAATGTATTCAATATATTATTTATGTTTATAAGTAAAGAGCTAAGTCAGTAAGGTCAAGAAATGCAAACGACTATTCGTTTTATCGCAACCGCTGTACCTTGGACTCGATTACGCAATGCTTTCAACGATTAATTTTAATTAGTAATCAATATTTTATTATTCATATATGTACGTACGCTCGTACACAGAGATAAATAATTATTTACAAATAAATACAATATTTAATTGCAATATAAACATTACACAAATTTATTTATGTTTGTATTCCATACATCAACAATTGTAACTATGGCAGGAAAGTCCTTTTTCACTACAACTTATTTCCTGCGGGCTTCGAACCGGTAGTTCTGTATACAGACCTCGAGCAGAGGAAATTCTCAAAAATATAATAATTATTATTAAAAGGACGATTCGTATAGTTAACTGAAAATTAGGCCCTGACACGAATAGGAATGTATTTCACTGCATATAATATGAATTTACCATATTTTATCATAATTATTAAATAGATCAAATCTTAATTCGGGAGCATAGCTTCTGCGTGTGAATAGCGTGCAACGTTAATTTTGTACTCGATTTAAGAATGTGATTTCTCGCAAAAATGAAGAAGAACATTGCACTAATTTAATACTACTTTACCAATTTACGGACTCCGTGACCACGAAATCGGTAAAGTATCGGAAACGTCGGAAATTATACAATACACACATATATACAATAGGAAATCCGAGATTAAACTGTAAAAGTAGTTTCAATTATGTACACGACTCCCGAAAACAAATGAAAATAAAATAGTACCCTTATCAAAACTTTAAGTACTTCTATGGCTCATTATCACAAATTAACCTATTCATGTTGATGCGTCAATGGCCTAACGAGATAATTTTTGGCATTTAGAATATTTTAAAAACTTTCCACTTCTAATAATATTATTATTGTTAGTATTTTATTACACTAGATTTGTGAACAAAATCACGGCCCTTCTAGTATTTACCGAATCATATAGAACATCACAACGTAATGTTCGAAATATTAACAATAATATATCGTTCTAATATTCACTAGAGGTCCCGCAGTAGTCGAAATTCGACTATAATTAATTGGAATTGTAAGTTTGTACACTATTATGATTGTATTTTATACTTCTATAATCACAAATTTCGCCAAGGCTACTCCATAAAAAAATATTAATAAAGAAAAACAATATTCTCAATTTGACCAAAGACGTCAAGAACAAAAGTTTGACAATAAATAGTATGCATGCGTGTGTGTCAAATACATGGTATGTAGTGTGTGTAATGTTTTCTTTATTGATTTAATGTATCTTTTATGCATTACTTTAAAAAAATATTAGCATTGTGCACTTCTTCTCTATATTCTCTATAAGTGTGGAAAATTTCATACTCCTCCGTCCGCGCAATTTTCGTAAAAAGGGATTGAAAGTTTTTGCTTCACGTATTAATATATAAATAATTACTTTTTAGTTTCACTATCCGCTTTTTTTGTGAAAGCATCGACGAAATTTAGAAAAAATCAGGATACTGGTCATAAATTAAAATGTCATGTTACAGATCAATTTCAATACTACCTAAACGTTATCAAGCGTAATTTATCAAGTTTATCGTGAATTATTGCATCAGTCCGTGTACGAAAAAAGATAAACAAAATTTGTTTCGCAAAATTTCGCTTTTATTACGTTCACGAAGACAAATAAGCGCGCCTACTGTCGAATTGCAATAAATCGTTACGGTCCAGAGTCCACAGTACACAAAAACGTTGAATATTCAATGACGAAGCTATTACACATACGACTTTTTAGGAAATAAACTGTTTCTAATTTTATTTTCTTCACACTTTCCGTCTTCTATGGTTTTTATGGTTAAATTTGATATTGAAAAACACTCTAGATGGAATGGTGTGAGCAAAGGGATCTCACACGACAAATAGTTCTTGCAACCATTAATATCAAAACACAAGTCCGACCTCCTCGAGTCACTACGGTTACTTCTAATTTTCCATCACCCCAAAGCATCTTGGGTCGGTCTTATAACTGCATCTTGATTTCCGAGGGACTCAAATAGTAGTAGCAACTAAAACTTGTAATGTACTCACCGTAGCAGGTCGTTATTAAATCTGCGACACCGCATGACTCGAAGAACGTGCTCAGCTTGCTTCCCGGGTAGAACACATCAACGAATTTGATCATCTCCATGAGACCGAGTCTGATGACAGCAGCCTTTGTGTTGTCACCGTAGCCGAGGCCGTCCACGAAACCCGCACCCACTGCCACAATGTTCTATACCACATAGATACATTTCACATAACGTGGCAATGATAATGACACATTCAATTTTTGCATATAAACCCAGAAAAAATCGCCTATCATACCTTTCCTGGTTATTTTGGCTTACTAGTGGCAGGGCGTATTGTGCGCACGGGTATCGCACAGGTCTTCCTCCCTTTCTCTGCCGGGAAGCAGTAATGCGTTCCGGATTCCGTAGACTTGAACCTCGTGTCTCAAAGCGTCATGTCTATAGGCCCCGGTAAAAATTTAACACTGAGTAGAAGGTACTGGTTGAACCATTTGCGAAATAATTTAAAAAAAAAAACTATAAATAAAGGTCTGATAATAGAAAGCCTTATGATTTTGAGCTAGGCAAGTATATATCCATTACGATGCAAGACACAATAGTGTAGTCCAAAATTGAACGTCCCAAATTTCGACCACGTCTTTACTATTGCAGTATTTGATGGTATATTTATTTTATGAGAGTGCGTCGAGGATTTGTTTGATATGATCTATTTTTTTATTAGCGCACACCACCTGGTACCAGATTAAAATTTATCTATACTAGTGTTGCATTCATCCACTGCGTATCAAGAGAAAGAAAATCTACGTTGTTAACCATACGTTAACGACAGCAGTTTTTGTTTCCACTACCTATTCCAACTAGCCACGGACCGGTCGATTGCAGTGTTGATTGTACATAGAGTTTTACCCCAAATGACCTCACTGGCAATGATAGTCTTACTAACATTACTGTTGTCACTTAACCGCAATCGTTTCTAATTATCGAAATACAATCATAAACACACACGAATATCTAATAAACGATATTAGAATTGTAATAAAAGTTTAAATGAGGTTTTTAATGCCTATTATATGTTACATGGTTTTGCGATATTTGCAGAATATCGAAATCCTCCTTGATTTTCTTGTAAACGGGACAACAATAATTAGATTGTTTTAATAAAGAAGATTATCGCAAAATTATAAATAGTTCTCGCATTCATTTTTAGTCTTTGACATGAACTTATATCAATCAATACCATGGCAAAAAATTCAAAATATCAAGTGCCTACGAAATTTAAAATAAATTTAAAAAGCCATTTTTGAGTGAGTTTGTATTTCAGATTTGAAAACGGAACACTCGATGTGTTGTTTTTTTTTAATTTAAGAAGTACCGACCTTTAACGCTCCGCATATTTCGACTGCATCCTCATCGTCCACCACCACGACCCTGAAGTAGTCTGTCTGTATGATATCCCGCATTAACGGAGCCAGCATTACGTCCCGACAACCAATGGTCGTTTCGCAGAATTTTTCCTCAGCAACCTTCGTTAAATAATATAATTAAAACTACTTTTATTTTTCGTCGTCACGGTCATCCGTGACTGCAAAGTATTGGAGACATCATAAATAATATAATGGCAATGAAAAACGCGAGATTAAATTGGAAAAATATATTTAAAATTCATATTATTAAAGGATTTTTTCATGTTTTAGACATAAATAAATTTAAATATAATAAATGTGAAATTGACGTACTACTGTAGAAACCAACGATATTATTTTAATATAATTTAGTATATACACGTAAAAAATAAAACATTAGTAAATATAAAAAATAATAAAACATCATCTATGAAATAAAGTGACAATTTTTGGCACATACCTCCGATGCAATATTGGCTCCCATTAATACAGCACAGGGAATTTTCAGGCATCTTGTAATAATATGTGATATAAGATCGATGCCACCGCCTTCGGCTATATCAAACCCCTGTCAATTAAGTATTAAAATATGAGCTATTGTGTGCAAGGAATGTGAAAAATACACTTGTATGTTTGAATATATTGCCGATATTTTTTTTAAGAATTATAATTGATTAAATAATTACTTGTTTAAACAAATTTCGACTTCACACTGATAACAACGTTTGGAATAAAGCAATTATTAAATACATAATTGTTTTGGTACAATGTACCAAATTTTGGTACATTATTTCATTCAGAGGGTAGTTTAATTAAAATTAGTTTCTAACCTTAATCAAAGACAGAGCAGCTGCAGTCGGCTTTATTTTTCCAAGCAAAGTAGAGCAGATTGTTCGGACAAATTGATGAGGCACCACAAATATTAAAAGGTCAGCATCTTTTGCAGCTTCAACTACATCTGGAACAGCAACCTGTAAATACCTATTGTTCAATATATAATTTCTAAAATAGGTAACCAAGCAATATAAATGTAAATTTAAAAAAAGTTAAAAACAATCTTAAATTCCTTTAAACAAATTAGTAACCAGTATTTTCTGTGTACTTCTTAATATAATTGTTCAACTTGTTTACTTATAATTTGTAATAGGAACAAGGAATATATAGGATAATATAGGAATATATAGAAATGAGGAACATTATGACAGTGAATAATTTAATAATTTTAGCAAGTTAATTTTATTTCAGAAACTTCCAACATACAATATAGGTATTGTTCAAATGTTGTTTGCATTGCCTTCTTTTGAATTGAATATATAAAATGCAACCTGAAGGCCAAATAATTTTACCAAAATTTCTGACTACAGCCAGGACTTGAAGCATAATGATGCGGTAAAGTAGTCAGGATATCAAAGTGATAATCTGGCATGTTGAGGTAAATTATCTATTAGTATACTAAATGGGAATAAATTACTATCAATATAGTTCCAATCCTCCATGCAATCAGGGAGTATGTACCAACTACTTGTCTAGTCTACAATTGTAAACACCCATATATATTTGTACCATTGAAGAACTTTGAAGAGTTATTTGAGATGATTATGTTATCTCCTTTTTATCATTAAACCTCCTAGAGTAGAATTTGTTGCTACTATCTATGATTTCTGTGTCCATTGACAATGTGCTTCTACAAATCATTTTTTTCACATACCATCTGGCCCACAAGACACCTTACTACCAATAATTCTTCTATTTTCAGTTTGATCATATGCAATGATTCTTCTTTACCCTCCATTGAAGATTCTTAGTACAAAGTTTCAATATCTAATTTTAAGAAGCTTTAGTGAAGTTTTAGTTAAGAATATCAAATAAAAATCATAAACATAAGGTTAACACCTTAATTATTCAATCAGCTTCTTGATAGTGTCAACAAAAGTTTGCTTGACTTCCGAAACAAGGTGGGTCAGAGATTGTAGGTAATTACCATAATAAATACTTAAAAAAGCTATGAGTCCTCTGAGACACCAACTTGCATACAATGGCCTATCTGTCTAAATAGAATCCAGTGTGGGTTTATTACAATTTCCATTTTGAGTATAGTAAGAACAGTAAGAATAGAATCCCCTGACATCCTTATTTAGACAATAGCAGTAAAATTTCATTGTTGTATTATTTATGAACTTTTTTTTACTTACAACATTAGAAGGCAATTTGTGGCCAGGCAGGTATTTAACATTTTCATGAGTTTCATTGATTATTTCAGTTAACTTCTTTCCTTCAATTATTTCTTCATACACCCACATTGTAACTCTATCCTCAAAATTTGATAGACTCGCAGCATTTCGACCAACAATTTTCGCAATAGCAGAACCCCTGTAAAAATATTGTAAATAGGTATATAATGACCAAGTAATGACCACAATGGAATATATTCTTGAGCATGTTTATGTTGTCATTTTTCAGAGATTTCATCGTTTCGATATTATGTCATCAGCATAACATTTAAGGTCATTTACGTTATACACTTAGTTCCGTGCTTCGGTGATGTAAAATAGAATTTCGCATTTTTAGGATGTTAATAAAAAAATTGCCCACCAGTTTCCCGAGCCAACGATGCAAACTTTGTTCTTTGGCTGTTTATCTGCCATATCTAAAATATTACAATCGCGGACAAAATATTTAAATTAATATGTTACGAATTTAGAAAAGGCACGACTCCCCTAGTTTATGTCTAATAACTGATAAAGACTGCACTGCACTGACAGTGTATAATCTATGGCACTGACACTTCTGATAATGATAATGTTAGGTTTTTTTTTTCTTTTTGGACCCAACACCAAGTGCTATTTGCCACTTTCAAAATAAAGGTTAGGAAGCAAAAAGCAAATCAGAAAATATAAGTTAGATAAGGTTTAGGCAGGAAAATTGGATTAGGATTAATATAATTAGGAAGAATAAATAATACATATAATTATAATTTGAGGTCTAAATTAACGTTGTACATGGAGACCACTTCGAATAAGCTTTTTATACTTTAAATTGTTTTATATTTATGTATTAAACTAACACACTGTAAAAGTAATAAATGTTATTTGCAATAGATTTTTCTTTTTCCTTCGTCTCAGTATTTATGCAAGACTAGGTATAATGAAGACTCAACTGATTAATTAGAAGCCCACTTCGATTAAGCGGCACGACATGAGAACCCTCTCATCGTGGCCGCCGGTAACTACATTCCCGATCCTACGGACAAAATGGAAAGCAGTCGACGTCACCCCAAACACGTCATTTCGGATCCTCCCGATCCACTAACGGTGCTATTAGGTACCTCAAACACCGGTCATCGTTCTCGTCGAACCCGTCGCTTGCGACGAAGGGCTCGACGAGTAAATTAACCCTCAGACACAGCCCACTGAGTTTCTCGCCGGATCTTCTCAGTGGGTCACGTTTCCGATGGGGTGGTAGATTCTGTGAAGCACGGCTCTTGCTAGGGTTCGTGTTACCAACGTTGTCAGGTTTGAGCCCCATGAGCTCATCTACTAGTTAAGGTTACGCTGAAATAGCCTCTCAAGGCTCTCAGCTTAGATAGGGAAAAAAATAATAATTAGAAGGTTTAAGTTTTTATTTGTTTCCTCAATGAAAGTCTAGATTTTGGAATAATATTTGCAATAATTATTTAATTTTTGTTTTGATTTTTACTTATTTGGTTTTCATTTTATGATCAATGTGTGTCATAGTGTGTATGCTAAGCCTTACATTTCCAATTTTGTTCCAAGATTCTTGTTTTGTTACTGTCCCAAAACTGTGCTGATAATTATGATAAATATTTCTTTTTCTTTAAACTAAAACGCTATAATCAATCATTTAAAACAACTTCATGATAAATGTTGTTATTATAAATAGGAAATATAGCATCCTTCTTTTTTTATCTTAAAGGAAAATAAACATTTTGATTAGAAAGTATTCAAATGGTAACAGATACTCAGTACTGCTAAAACAATTCAATTTATTATATTTTACGCAATTTTTACTTTTAAAGTCTGTGTGTTTCTATATAGTTTTCACTCATTTCCAAATAACAAAATAAGAACTTTTATTTCGTCCATAACTAATATTTTACAGGTTTTTTGTATAAAAACTCTATTAAAGGCTGTTTAGTCTAAAATCCCTTGGCTTTGCTAGTTGGTCTTTCAAATAGAAAGTAAAACTTTATGTCTCAAGAATCAATTATATTATACTGCTAGATAAAATAGTAGCTTCTATTTGTACGGTAGCACCAAATGCGGCGATAGCATTTGCAGAAATTCATTGGACTGAAAGAGACGAGCACAAAACGGGATTGAATACGCAATTTATTCGACTGCCTCAAAAACGTTGTGGAATGTTCTGGAATAAACCGAACTGGGCTAGCTGTAGACTATACCAGTGGTCGTCAAACTTTTTTGTTCAAAGTCAAATGGCATGCTTCAAGCAATCGCTTCTATCAGGCATGTGCTGCTTACCTGTGCATTTAGGTAAAAGATGAATTTTGAAAACTATTTTTCAAGGGTTAGCGGCGAGTTGACTTAATACAATGACGGCGAGTCATTGTATTACCTATAGCCAAAAGAATCACGAGTCCAACTGCTTTCTTTACAGGTTTTTGGCAATAGCCTTGGTAAATAAGACAAACATTTTAAATTCAACTCGAAATGGCAGTATTTATATTCACTTAGGCTTGTGAATATGAATACCCCCATCTTGTGTTCAGTGGATACCGAGTCCAACAGGAATCACCTGTGTGAGTGTCATCATTTACCTTGTGAAATGCCCTTAGTCTCATATATATTCCATAATGGCTGTAAAACTCCTCAAACCAAAACAAGTAACAACAACTAAGGGGAAAAATGTCATAATCATTTCTGAAAAGTTTTAAAACACATTCTTTATGGTGAGAGTTGCAGTTTCGTATCCCACATCATCGTATCCCACATTCGTGTAACGAATATGCTTGATCTTTGTATGCATTTAAACGTATATAAATATGTCTCTGTTTCGCTTAGTGCTGGGAATCCTCTTTTGGACCCATGTGACCGTGAGGGATTTATCTCCGACTGTATAATAATTTAATTGTTATTTTATGTTCTATAATGATATGGATCTGTTAGTGCAACAGTTTCACGATTTAAATGGTTGTATGTGTTGCGATTTATCAAAGCCACAGTTTGACAACAGCTGCTGAACTGTCGAATTTGATTCTCGAATGAAACACTAAAACGTCATTCGTAATTAAACAGAGATCTCTGTCTGACGTGCAGCAAAGTATCCTCGTGTCTTTCTTTTCACGCTAAATACAGTATAATAGTGATAATTATTTAGAAATAACAGCCGATTCGATATTTAATTTTGTGATTTGTGCATTTAATTGTGAACATACTTAGGTAAGAAAATTTCAACTTTACACAATAGTGGGAGAAAGTGTAACTTGTTTAAGCTTTGGCCACAAGAAAAAATTGAGTTTTGTCATGATTTGCGTTTTTATGTATATTAAAACCTTCATTAAGTATTTAACGCAACTTGTCCATACAACCATTGACGTAACGTGGTTGTACTTTTCGCTGAGTATCTACGAATTACATAGTAAGATTATTAAAATAATTAAACTTATTGTTGTCTAGCAGTATGTGTATTTTTATTCTTTGTTACGTTTCTAAAACAAGATTTAATTGACATGATGCCAGATTTAAACTTTCAATACCCTACCACATCAATAAAATTATAACCTAAAAACTTAGAAGTTTCTCGATTGCCAAATATTAGTATAATTTTATTGTATCATACAGGCATAATAAAAATGGTTAAGGAGACCACATATTATGACATTTTGGGCGTGAAACCAAATTGCACCACTGATGAATTAAAGAAAGCCTATCGAAAATTAGCTCTAAAATACCACCCTGACAAGAACCCAAATGAGGGTGAGAAATTTAAACAGATATCTCAGGCCTATGAGGTGCTCTCGAATCCTGACAAAAGGCGAATTTATGATCAAGGTTAGTTATATTCTGAGAATTTTAATAATTTCAATTATTGTAATATATTACAGTCAAAACCGTTTACTGCGACATCGTTTAGAACAACATGCCGGTTATAACAACCTAGAACAAAGGTCCCGGCTGAATGCCATATGACCGCCTTATTAAAAACATTGCTTATAACGACATACCTCATAAAACGACCACATTTAACTAATATTTCGGAGAATTAGATCTGTTAGAACGACCGGCTAAGCTGTATTGTAAACAATTTGAATAGGTATCCACATTTGTCTTCAATGGCTATTAAAATCAGGAAAGAAAACTAGGATTTAGTTTAGTGTAGGGTCTTTTCTAATTCTTAGAAACAAAACACGTGCATGCAGTAGAGTCAAAGACCGCTTCTTCATATCTCTTCAGTTAGTTTATTACTTATCTATACACAAAACGCACCAAAACTTTGTGGAGTTATTCGTGAAACTTTCAAAATGTCGCAAAGAAAAATAAAACAAATTAATATTGAAGAAAAATCGCGTATTATGTAAATATGTTTTTCCAATAATTCCCTATCGATTTGTTTGTACTTGCACGATACACATTAAACATCACCGGTTGTTACGACTATCGGTTTTTACGACTGAATATGAGCAGTCCCTTCGATGTCGTTATAACAGATTTTGACTGTATTTACTTTTCTAAACTTGATTATTCCTAATACTGTTTTATTAAGTAATGCACTTTTCAAATTTATTGTTGCATTTTTATCTTTTAATATGAGTATGTAGTGCAAAAGTGATGCTCACATAACTTTTTGATATAAAGTGTTTTTATAATCACATATCAGGTGGTGAACAAGCATTAAAGGAAGGGGGTGGTAGTGGTGGTGGATTTTCTTCACCAATGGATCTCTTTGACATGTTCTTTGGAGGTGGATTTAGTGGAGGTAGACGCCGCAAGGAACGCAAAGGCAAAGATGTAATTCATCAATTATCAGTAACATTGGAGGAGTTGTACTGTGGCACAGTCAGAAAACTGGCGCTTCAAAAGAACGTGATCTGTGAGAAATGTGAGGGACGTGGTGGTAAAAAGGTAAAATAACCATAGTTTGTTAACACAAGACCAATATGAGAAAATATTATATGCAGACATCATGGCCTAAATGATATAACACTCAGTGTACACATATCAGGAATGTAATTGTGCTGGTATTCAAATATATAACAGATGCTGATTTTGCAAAGCAAATATGCATTTAACAGGTGGTCATGAAGATTTTCCACCTTAAAAAAATAATAAGTGTATTAAAAATCAAACTACGGTAATTTGGTTAGGGCATATTGCAAGAGCCAGAGGGTGGATTCACTGTCCTACTTATTTCTGCTATGAAGCAGTTTATCAGGTATCTGGGTTCAGAATACATTAACTTTGAGGCTTAAAGCTATGAGTTCACAAAGAAAATTATTTATTTCAACATACATTAAATGGAAACTATTAAGGTAAAAAAACCCCTAATAGTAATCGAGAAGAAGATTTACATTTATGCAACACTTGGAACCCCCCTTGTATTGTAAAGATAAAATCTCATCTTAGACTTCTGTGTACAAGAATATTAATATAAAAATATGTTTATTATTAATATTTGACTTTTGCACAATATTCAAATGTTGTAAAGATTAAATTTAATTTATGTTGCAACAGCCTTCATTTTTTGTAGAAAATGCTTTGTTCCATAGGATAATTAAATTAGTTGCCAAATCATCAAAATATCTATAACTTGTTATATAATTGGAATAAAAGAAATTGTCAATACTTCAAAAAGAGTTAGGAAACCCTGCCAATAGAAACTGTGTACGGTTATATAAATCTTTGATACTGATTTTATCATAGTACTAACAGTATTAAGAATTTTATTTAGTTTAACCAAACTTATGCTAAGATTTAATAAAAATAAAATGTACAGGGTGCAGTTCAAACTTGTCCAGTGTGCCGTGGTTCTGGTATGCAAGTACAAATTCAACAGCTAGGCCCGGGTATGATACAGCAGATTCAAACAGTATGCTGCGAATGCCGTGGACAAAAAGAGATTGTAGATCCTAAAGACCGTTGCAAAGTCTGTGAGGTATGCAAAACATTATTATGAAAACAAAATAATTTTATTTCAGATATCAGTTACTAATTTTCATTATCAAGATCTAGAGGCAGTTAGCCTCCCTGTCTTTCCTTTACAGCCATAAATTTGTATGCTACCTGATTTTAAACATGAGAATTATGTGAAAATATTGTCTTTATTGCAATGCATTGTTACTCTCCACCTAATTTGTTGAATGTTCTTTATCAGAGAAAAGAGAATAGAGATAAGAGAATAGAGATAAGATAAACAGATGAGAAAATTGGTTTTGTCATACTGTTATATACTTATAAAAAAATAACTGTAAAAGATCCAAATATCATCTTACAGGGACGTAAAATAGTACGTGATCGTAAAATTCTTGAAGTTCATGTGGATAAAGGTATGGTTGATGGGCAAAAGATTGTGTTTAGTGGAGAAGGAGATCAAGAACCAAATCTTGAACCTGGCGACCTCATTATTGTTTTGGATGAAAAGGAACATGGAGTAAGTGAAAAGCACTTCTTTACTCTAAACAATTATTTATTAAACTCAATACTGAATATGTGTCTGTCAAATTCAATACAAATTCAAAACTCTCAAATTCCTAATCTCCAAACTAATTCACAGAATTGATTTACAGTAGAAAAAAAAGTACAAGGGAAGAAAAACTAATCATTGGTCAAATTGAGTTTAAGAGGAAGTTTAATGGGAAAATACTTTGAGTATACACTTAGGTTCTTAAATTTTAGCTCTTAAACAATAAATTACTTTACTATTTGACTCTTGAGATTTTTATGGCCAAGTATTATCACAGTTTTACGGCCTTAGACTCCATACAATTGAGATACGCCTTTGATGTTAGATGATAATACTGCATGTGTAGATACACTATGTCTCTCTTTCATTAAAAGTACCAATTACTTTTACATGTGTTGTACTATAATGTAGATATATAAAAATGAATTGCTGTTCGTTATTCTCACTAAAACTCGAGAATGGCTGGACCGATTTGGCTAATTTTGGCCTTGAATTATTTGTGGAAATTCAGAGAAGGCTTAAAGGGTAGATAAATATGAAAATGCTCGGAATTAAATAAAAATAACAATTTTGTTTTCCCTTTGATGTGTCCACCGTCAGACGGATTCCTTTTGTTTGTTTTAAGTCTATTTTATACAATAGTTTAGGTATTTTATTTATCGATTGAGGCACTACAAAGTCTGCCGGGTCAGCTAGTAATGTACATAAAATATATTAGGTATTTTAAGATTTCTGTTATTAAATTTAATTATGTTAATGTATTTGAATTCAGATCAATAATATTTTATAAAAGTTTAAAGAAATATAACCATGTCCATGATTAAAATTTTATTTTACTTTATTTATTTAATATTTTCCCTAAAATATTGTTGTAAAATATTGTATCTGAGTGGAAATTTTGCCTAAAATGTTTTTGTTGTAGTTCATTACAACATTGATGATTCAATGTTGAAGTCTACTTAAAATTTGCCATAACTTCTATTGAAAGATTAATAAACGATATTTGGTTCATCATCATCATCAGTCCAGTCCATGTATAGTTGACGATGTTTAGTTATATTATATGAAATTATAGAGAGAAACTTACATCAGTGTTACTACTCCGCTTTTGAGTGTAGCAAACAAAGCAGGATCAGAGCTGCGATCCGCAACTCTTTCTGCCCAGCCAGCTTCTAACTGTTACTCTACATAAGTACATTGATTTCCTAACTGTATGGATTGTAAAAATATGTATTAGTACTAATACTTCACATTGCCAACCTCTGTTACGAAGGATATTCCAATCTGTTGATTAATAAAATCCGCAAACAATAATCCAGAATTATTATCTACCATAAGATTAAAATAATATAAATATCAGATATTAAGAATATTTAATTTACACACGACCAAGTATACAAAATGTAGATAAATTGTGTGATATAAATATAAACAAATAAATTTCAGATATTCAAACGTTCTGGAAATGATCTCATTTTACGCATGAACATAGAACTTGTGGAAGCTTTGTGTGGTTTCCAAAAAGTAATAAGGACTCTGGATGAAAGAGACATTGTTATAACTGTGATGCCTGGTGAGGTTACCAAACATGGTGAAGTCAAGTGTGTACTGAACGAAGGTAAGTTTTGTGTAATTTTTGTGAATATGAGTCATCTATTATCAAAGGTGGCAATCTGTGCATTTGGACAAAAAAATGTTATTGATATGTCAATACAGATTGATTTGAATATAATCGTCTCCTTCAAAGAATACGGTTCAAAACCTGCATTAAATAAAGGTTAATACTTAACCTGTTATTTATCCAAGATGTCGTTCAGAAGAGTTTTGTGACTGCCAATCGAATACAAAGTCAATAATTCGTTTTTCTGATTTACCAATAATTGTCCAAAAGTCACATTGCCGGCTTTGATAATAGTCGACTCATATATCATCCAATTCTATACTTTTAAAGGCCCAGTATAAGATGTCGTGCTATAGTGAATGCCCACTATATCTACAACCATTCAGTTATTCTTAGAACAAAATAAAATTTTGGAGAAAAGCTTCCAGAGATCTAATTTAATTAATGAATTAATTGATTGTTTTATTTTCAGGAATGCCTATGTACAAAAATCCATTTGAAAAAGGACAACTGATTGTACAATTCATTGTTAATTTCCCATCGCGTGTTCCGCCAGAATTAATTCCTGCATTGGAAAACTGTCTACCTGCTCGACCTAGGGTAAACACGAGTATTTCACTTATTAGATATAATTTTTAAATTTATATTTACTATTAATATAAAGGTTGTATGTTAGTTAAAATTATTGATACAATCGGTTGCAATACTTAATAGCCAAGAGTCAGTCAGCACAATATAGTATTATGACTTTTTGTTTTCTAGACAATTTTTCTTGCATGCATTGCAATTATTGAACTTAACAAGTCATTACGAATCCTCCTGATCCACTAACGGTGCTTTTAGGTACCACAAGCACCGGTCACCGTCCTCGTCGAACCCGTCACCGTCCTCGTCGAACCCGTCACTTGCGATGAAGGGCTCGACGAGCAAATTAACCCACAGACACAGCCCATTGAGTTTCTCGCCGGATCTTCTCAGTGGGTCGCGTTTGCGATCCAGTGATCCTAGCAAGAGCAGTGCTTCGCAGAATCTACCACCGGATCGGAAACGCGACCCACTGAGAAGATCCGGCGAGAAACTCAGTGGGCTGTGTCTATGGGTTAGTTCGCTCGTTGAGCGACGGGTTCGACGAGGACGGTGACCGGATCCATTCATACATCATATATATAACCCATCTCTATAACTGACCCTGCAGATCATTATTAACCTCTGGGTTTGGATTAGATAATTGGTAGTCTACACATTTAAAAACAAATAAACATTTATGTAATACTGGTGGTAGGGTCATGTTGTGAGCTCACATGGGTGGATGCCCTGCACATTACTGCAGCAAAGCAATAATGCATTTCAGTTTTAAGGGTGAGGTAGCCATTGTACTATAAAATCTGACTTATAACTCCTCTCAAAGTGAGTGACGGTTTATGTTGCATATAGGTGGGCTTTCCGCCTAATCTATAAAAAATACTTGTTTAAGTGAATACATTGATCTTAGAATGGCGACATTCCGTTTCAATACTGACAATGTGAGTTTGGCCCAAAACTACCACCATCTCATATCTTGCTGTGGGTGTTGTATAAAATGGCCACTGGAGAATGTACTGCAGCTTTCTGAGAATATACCAGTATACTATCATCCTACAGTGACATTTGTTAGTGATAATAAAATTAGTGGTAGTAATTTCCGATTAGATGGAGATATTATTTCGATAAATGGACAATGTGGGTTTAGCAGTAGTAGTAGCATCAGCAGGAGCAGCACAAGATCTGGCATATATTTATTGTCTTTATAATAGAATATTAAATGGATTATATTAAAGTCCCCAGGTTTTGTATAAATACATGTAATAATTTTAGGTTGAAATACCAGAATTGGCTGAAGAATGCCAATTGATGGACTTCGTTCCTGAACAAGAGATGCGAAGAGACCGTCAACGAGGCAACGCGTATGACGAAGATGATGAGCATCCTGGATTAAACAGAGTCCAATGTGCAACTAGCTAAAGTTACTATGACAGTGTTTGGATTTTCGGTGGACCTGATATGTTTTAAATTTCAATAGTATTAGGCATATGCTGCTGAAAAATGAATCAGAAACATTTCCATTATTTGCTACTTAGCTTTACTTGTAGCAATTTTACTTTAAGTAGGACAATTAACATTCAAATACCATGTACCATATATTTATTAAAAGCAAATTCGAGAAAAATATCGATTTCGTATCCACATAAAATCCATATTAGTTATAGAAAATCTGGGTCCATTGATAAAGGTTTTTTAGTTTGACATAAAAACTGTGATTTTTGGTTAGCCTTAATGATTTAAATTTACAAGTGTGCCTCCAGATCTTTTCAAGAACTTTACAGTGTGTTAGTTCTTAGCATTCAATCAAATCTTTATAGAATAACTATATTCAATGGACAACACAAAATCTTAAATTTTATGGTGATTTGAAACATTACATACTAAATTGTTTTTAGCCCCAGCTAATCCTGAAATATTGTTTAAATTATTTAAGGATATTCTCAAAATGTCGAATTCTTCTTTTGGTTAAAACAAAAACACATACACAAAAAAATCACATTCACACCTGGGCTCTGATTATTGTTACATTTTGAGTTTCATTAATATTTGCAACATTAAGCATATATTCTTTTTTTTATTATACCATGTCTTATAAAATTATTCTCTAATGTACTCAATTGCTTTTTATATATATTTTGTTTGTAATGTTCATTTAATAGTGAGTAAATAACAGTAATTTTCATTTTCTTTTCACATGTCTCTTTGCATGTGATTTAATGATTTTGAGTTAACAGTATAAACTTGTTCATAGTGGACTTTAGTACATTCATTCAATTCTTATTTAATGTTGTGAAAAATGAGAAAAATCATCAATATACTGCAATAATTATATGTTGTTTGTGATAATTTGTGACTTAATTTAAATGTAACAAGAAATCTTAACCCAAATAGTTTTAACTTGAAAATAATAAAATATATTCAGACATAAATGGATTTTAATTATGACAGAACTGTAGTGAATGTTTTGGATTTTATTTTTAAATAATTATTGGTCAAAGGTCTAGTCATACTACTAGTATGTGTTACTATAGAATATTGTAAAGTAAAACTACAATTTTTGGAAACAAAATTTAATAGTTTTTATAATATTTCAAACGATGTAAAAATGCAGATCCTCTGTTGTTTGAAAATGCCATATAGCCACTGTTTGGAGAAAAGTTTACTACTTGAATATGATTATAATTGAAGGACTGTTTGGGAAAATTTTGGTAAACATGATATGAGGGAATATGTATCAATTTTACAGCATTAGGATAGTAGGCAGAACATGCAGCTAGTATCTCTGTGGTTGAATTAAATTTTAATGATGTAATTTTTGTTGTTATATTAGATACTGTCTTCAAAGGGATAGGTTCATTTGTCATTAGGTCAGATGTTTTATAAATGTTCACTATTCCTTCTCCGCTTCCTGTAGCAATCAATCTTCCACATGCACTAGTGGTTATGCATGATGCAGTTACACATCCATTGTCATAGAATTTTTTCAGAGATTTAAATGTACATAAACTCCAAACTGTAACTATTCCTTGGTCACCAAAGCAATATAATTCACTGCTGTTACTGTTAAAAGCCGCTGATTTTATATTGGTGCTATTTTTTAACACCCTTATTAGTTCTTGAGATGCTGTATCTATCAAGTATACTTCATCAAAACAATCTGATGTTGCTAAGTATTTTCCATTTGGTGACAATTGAAAAATATGTGGCCTCTTTGAGATTTGTGGCAACTGCACAAGTTTAGCTTCAGCCTTCACTAAATCATAAATACAGTAAGAATGGTTACTTTTAGAGGCTATAAAAGCACTTTTTCCGTCTGGTGTAAAATGTGCAGAAGTTATTTGCCACTTTTTTAGATTAAAACTGTGAAGTCTTTCATTTTTGTCACCTCCAATTGAATATAAAGAAACAACACCAGATTGTCCAGCTATTAATGATACACTCATTTTTGGATGGAATTCTATGCATTTAATCAAAGGACCTTCTTTACTAATATCATTGTTGATTTTGGGTAATATTTTATATTCCAAGAAATCTTTTTTTAGTTCTTTGGTTTTTTTTTTAATTATGTGTCCTACTGTTTTCATCAGTTTGTCATCATCTTCACAATCTGTATTTTTCTTTATTTCCGCCCAACTGGGTGTTCCCACAATAGTTCTATATTTTTGTTTAAGTTTTTCAGTGTACTGAACATTACTTACAGCTTGAGGTATGACATTTGCTGCAGTATATTTACCATCATCATCATCAGTCCATACTGGCTTTAAATCAATATTGTCTGATAATTCTTGATTAGGTTTCAATTTATCTATTAATTTTTGCTTCTTGGTAAAAAGTATTTGAGATAACCTGTAAATTATAATTTTCAATTTATGGATCATATCAAATGTGATATTTAATCTGTTAAAGAAAGACAACGGCAACATGTGTGAAAGTGTAGCATCCAGTTTCAGTCAAATGAGTCTTATAGATATAAAAAATGTATACTTTCACAAAGCCCTCTTTATCAAACAATGTTTTTTATTGTTACAGTCTATTCATATTACAAAAATTCTCTGTGCTTAGGAATGACAACAGAATCTCTAAAAAAAAATAGTCTGTTGTAGGGAGTCCATTTTATTTGATTATCATTTGCATGGGACCTATATATATGGCACCACTGCATTTCAAATGTTAGCCAAAAATAATTTGGCAACTTCAGTATGGTAATTGAGAGTTGGTTTCAATTTAGTCATGTTTTTTTTTTAAATGATTAGATGACACTTTTTTTTAAATGATTATAGTTGTCTTTACTGAGGCAATGGATGTAATTAGACTTGTTTATTTATATTTGGTATAAAAGAAGTAAAAGAATAGAAAGGAAAAAGTGAAATCAGCAGGAACTGTTAATAAGTTTAGTAGGTATTTAGTCAATATTCATTTTACCATGCTGAAAATGCCATAGGAACCGACCAGACTATAATTACCATAAAAAACACTTTTTGGAGACTATAAAAAATGTTCATTTTAAAATAATAAAATATCTCGAAAACCCTTATATCTAAATAGTCCGTTATGTACTCTTCCTATCATGTTTACAGGTTTTGTGGTTATAATGATGTTCTTCAAATTTTACAGTAAACTACGTTAAAAATTATATAGTTTCGTAATTGAGCGTAATCTGCACCGAACAATTCGTGAGAGTAGTTTTACAGCCTGGTCAAAAAAAACTTGCTACACACCGTGATTCTTCATCTTTGACAGGATTAATCTCGTGTTTAAAGTTTCTGGAACTACGTTTCATATTTAAGGGTGACACTATGCTCTACTTTTTACAGATCAGTAACAACGAAGTTTTTAACCAGAGAACAATTTGCGTTTTTACTTCCAAGTTTAATATTACAAATAAAAAGTGGTCACTGGTCATGCTGTGTGCGCTGAATTTTTTATTTGATTTTTACATTGGTCAAATGGTCAGGCAAAAGGAACTTAGCCATACCTGCTATAAATAATCTATGTTATAGCTGTAACTCGCAGATCTTAAATAAACAGAATCCGACTCTCTAACAGGGCTACCAGCTTTATACCCACCTCAATTGTTTAAAGCATAAAAGCAGAGGATTAACGAGAATTTGATTTTTTTCCTAATTAAATATGCAGGCCGTTTTTCAATAACAGCACAAGAGCGCATTATGCGGCATAATGCTCAACTAAGCTTCAGCATAATTCGGCATTGTGCGTCACTGAGTCGCACTATGCTCTGTAATTGGAAAACTATTTATATATAAAATTAGTTATTTATACGCATTATGCTCTGTAATTGGAAAACGGCCATAGTGACGTTAATCAGCTCGTAAGGTAAAGATACATGTACCGAGTGAAACTTAGTCCGTCACGTAGGATATATACTTGTAGGAAATTATTATTTTATGTTAATGGTTTTGAATATGAAGAGCCATGTTAATTTTTCACATTGACGCACAGTGGGTCGATTCTATGATTTTAGTGACTTAGGGACCAACTTTGTTTTTTTATAATTTTTTTTATGTAGATAGATAGAGCTCGTTAATCTCAATAATAATTGTTTTGGGCAAAAATTACAAAAACTTTATAGTTTGGTCAGAAAAATGTGTTTTGTGATTTTTTTGTATGGAGCGGGTCACATTAAATAAAATTCCTGCTAAGTACCGCGAGGTCCTGCTTTGAAACTTTATTTTCCTTATACCTTGTCTAGTCTACTATCATTTGATGCTATGAACATGTGCATAAAGTTGCAACTCTGCCAAATAAATGGATCGAAAAAAATTAATAAATACATAGAATAAAAACCTTTATATTTTTTTTCGTAAGTGCTTTTAAGTTAAATTTGATATGGATTAGTAAGTAAAAGCACGTAATGATACCCATAATTACATAATACCTAACAACAATACATTTAGTAGGTCTCTAATTATGCAATCTCTCTAAATATTATATATTTTGTTTCACCTTTCGATCTTTGGGTCAGAAGACGAAAGAAGATGGTGTAAAATATCCTCATTAGTCGACGTTCTACTTCTCATTCTTGAATAACATCTCTCTGTATATTTCCGAAAATCTTTATTGCGAGCTTCCGCTGCCTCTTCCGAGAGTTTACCTATATGAATGGCACCAAAGTTCTTCATTATTATATATCACTGCCATGTGCCAACAATTTATGGATACTGGAAGGCATATATAATACCAGGGATATACATTAACATACAATTCTGTAGTATATCTAAAAAATTCCGAAAAATTGGAAACGCGCTCTCCAGATGCAACAGAGTGAAGAATCACGTGAAGCCTCTCTATTAAATCTTTACGTATTCCTGTTATGCGGGCTGTTTCTTCTGCATCCCTGAAAAATCTTCTGGCAGTATTGCCATCATTGGTTGTTCCTACTCCTTGCTTGACAACATCTATAAGTAAACCGCATTCCTTTTTAAACGCTTGCTGTATAGCGCTCTTTCTGATTGATATTTTTTCTTTGACATCCCCCTTGCAACCTCATTTCTTGAAGTCCAAACGATAAGACGCAAACAAAAAAGTGTCATATAAAAAATAATCTCACAGGAAACTACATACGATGAAAAAATTGTGAAGTAATAAAATTATATTTACCGATATGAAGTAAGCACTCCATGCATCTTAGCCAGGCATGTAAAGATGGCATTCCATACTGGAATATTTCTTCATTATTTTCTCTTTGATAAGCAAGTCACTCCAAAAAACTCTGACGGTTTTGCTTTGCAAATATCACAGACAGCAGAAAATGTTTCTGAAAAATGTGAGGTTATTTTGCCGTCTATCATCATCATGTGCAATTGATGCTTAACTTCAACTTGTTTGATTTTTGATGGCTGAACTCTTTCTATTTCTTCTGTTATGCTAGCTTTTATAATTGTCACTGTTGACTGCGTTTCTTTTGTAAATTTAATCATTATTGGACGGCAATAAAAAGTTGATGAGGTCGTTTTTCCAAACAATTGTTCCATCAAATTTCTGAAGCCTTATAGGAACTAGACTGACCATGAAAATAGATGAATCATCAAACTCTGCTTCAGTTTTTTGTTTATAATTACTTTGACCTGGGGCTCTATCAAAGCCTATTTGCTTATAAGCAGTAGCTTTCTTGCAGAGTCCAAATCCGAAGTAATCACATCTAAAAGCCTATATAGCGCCAAGTTTAGTAATGCTTGCATTTTAATAGCAGCTCCTTCTTCAGTAATAATTACCTCGTCTTTCCCTGGATAACATTTGTTCTTTTCTTGCTTAATTTTATATTAAGAAGGGTATAAATCAGACCCATTTTCACTTGCTGCTTCTCTTAGGTTTATATACTGCCACTTAATTTAAGTGAAACTAATATTGCCTTATCGGGAGAATATGTACTACTTTTCACTTTACTTGTAATTAAATACTCATTCACTTTTTCTAGATCTTCGGGGTGATTTGACAAGTGGTTCATTATTTCTCCTACATCTTCATTTCTAGTGTTTCTCAAACTAGCAATTGTAGTAGCTTTCATTTCATCCGGGGATAACGAAAGCGATTGGTAAATTTGTTCAATGCGTCTTCGTTTTTGCCTGGATCCCAATTCTTCAAAAGGTTTTCGAGGTGCAAAAATAGATGTCGAGGCTTCTGTAGTACATTTGAGGGTGGTACATTTTCAACATCTTCAGTATTAGAAATCTCGAGCCTTTCATGTGCAGTGTTGATAGCTTCAGGTATCATTCCTTCGGGCCAGTTTATTGCACATTCTAACCAATCACATTTTTTTCTTATAAGCTGTGCTAACATGCGACTACTTCGTTTCCATATTGCACTTATATTTGAACAAAATTGCGTACTGAATTTTTGGAGCTCAACATTTTTCTCTTCGGTCACGTTTATTTGATTTTGTAGGAATTGAAAGAGTTTTTTATTATCAGACAGCGACTGTAGTTGCTCTCTTAAAATCATAAATAATCCTAAATTGTTAACAAAATTATCAATTATAACGGAAACAGCAAGATCACAACGACAATCACGAGATGTTAGTAGTAGTACGAATAAACGAACACTAGTTAGTATATAATAAACATGGTCACTTTATACTTCCAGAGACAAACAAATGTTTACTATATTTTCTACTACCCAGTAATGGCTACTTAACTAATTATCCTCATTAAATAATGTTAACTATCTTAATAATTAGAGAGATTGCTTAATTAGAGACCTACTAAATGTATTGTTGTTAGGTATTATGTAATTATGGGTATCATTACGTGCTTTTACTTACTAATCCATATCAAATTTAACTTAAAAGCATTTACGAAAAAAAATATAAAGGTTTTTATTCTATGTATTTATTAATTTTTTTCGATCCATTTATTTGGCAGAGTTGCAACTTTATGCACATGTTCATAGCATCAAATGATAGTAGACTAGACAAGGTATAAGGAAAATATAGTTTCAAAGCGGGACCTCTCGGTACTTAGCAGGAATTTAATTTAATGTGAACCGGTCCATACAAAAAAATCACAAAACACATTTTTCTGACCAAACTATAAAGTTTTTGTAATTTTTGCCCAAAACAATTATTATTGAGATTAACGAGCTCTATCTATCTACATAAAAAAATTTATAAAAAAACAAAGTTGGTCCCTAAGTCACTAAAATCACAGTATCGACCCACTGTGTGACGTGTTCACGTCGTGCTTATATTGTACGAAGACAAAATTAAGCCCATTATATTTATTTTGAAATTAAACAATTTATACTGATTCTAAATTAATTGCAGATTTACATTTTATTTGTTCATGTACATACTGCAACTATAGAAAAAGTATGTCATGCAATTTTAATCTACACATTTACAAAACCTTAAGTCTTTAGCTGAAAAACCTCGTAAAACGAGAATGTCATTTCATGTTGTGGCAGGATAATACCAGATGTCGCTTATATACCTGCGTTTGACTCTTGAGCTCTGTTGTTGTAGTTCATATTTGCTTCTCTTTTTTCCTAATACCTCTTTTCAGTTACAGAAGAAGATAGAACATAAGCGTTGGCTGTTTTTTAAGCTCCAGAGTACTATTGAGAAATGAGACTATTCCTCGTTTATGTTCCAAAGGATACTTTCGATAATAAATTTGTGAACAGTGAGTGAACAGTGAAGTCACTGAACACGGTCATTGAACAACAGTAAACTGTAAACTACGATTTACGAATCACTTCATTCGGTCGTTTTTCAGAGTTCCACTAAACTTAAATAAGCTGAAATTTTAAACAGCATCCTTTCATTTGTTTTTTTCACAAGCCAACTTTAAATACTTTACAAAACGCGAAAATGGAAATGGTGTGTTTGATTTGATGGTGAAGTGAAGCTGACATTTAATTCAATGACCTTTTAAACAGACCGAAAGTGTATCAATATTCAATACAATATGTTGTGTAGCCTGTTCCAACACCGAAATTGTATACAATAAAAAGTAGCTGCTACTGTTTTCTACTAATCTCATTCATAAACAATGGGGTTGAAAAGGGCTCCGCCATAAAACTATTAGTGGGTCGTTAGTCCGTCATAAAACCATAAAATAAAATTCATGACATCGGTGCAAAAAAAGGTGTTAGTCGACGATGGTGGATCGGCCTCAAAGTGATAGGAGGCTGTCGAGATATGATCGAGGGATTCAGAGCTATGCTGCTAACAGTTCAATTTGGGCAGCTGGAAGACCACGTTGTGGTGCACTCAGCTAATGAGTACCAAAGTGTGGCATCGTGTAATGTATGTTCGCGATGTCGGGCAAGCCCGCGAATGTGGGCGCGTCGCGAGCGGGCGTGGCGGGTGCGCCGCGCGTGCTGGTGTACGTGGCGGAGCAGCGCCAGCTAGAGCCCGGCACCGCACCGCCCGACCTGGACACCCTTCGACACTCGCCACTGGAATCCCTATACCTGCCTGATAATTTGCAGCCGCAGCTGCGATCATCTTTTTATCGTACACAATCAGAAGGAGTTGAACAAAGATCGCACCAGAACCAATTGTTTTACAAGAATTTTAATGACAGTGATGATAAAATTGACAGTTTAGGGTCTATTGAAAATATAACTCAGTTGCCAGATTTATATCCTGTATCACAGCAGTATGTCAAAGATTCCTGTATTAAAGTAGAAGAAACAAAAAGTGAAGGGTCTAGTGGAAGCAACTATCGGCCGGAGGACTGTGCTGGTCCACTTAGTTCAGATTTGGGTTGTGTAGAAACATTCAGTGCTCGATTACCTGTAGGAACTGTAGACACAGCTACTCAATTGAGATGTGTCATTCCGGGAAGTTCCAATGGTACTATGCCCCATATGCAACAAATGGCCATTCATCATGGGCAAAATCAGTTTTGTGAAAGTGTGACAGTACAAAGTGGTGAAGTAGCCAACTGTAGTGAGCAAGAATTATCAATTGGAAAGAGTTATGTGAACTACCAATTTTTAGAACAAAGTGTCTCTCATCAGTCAATAGTAAATCAAAGTATAAGTATCTTAAACCAGCAAGTTGGGGTTAACAATGGAATTGCTAATGAAGTAGATAGCAGTAGCAGTCCACAACTGGTTCGGACTGCTGATGGTGTTGTGTTAGCAGTACTTCCTGCACCTGTTGTACCATCTCTTGATTCTTTAGAAAACAACTCAAGGAATCAACAAAGTGAACATTCACTTTCTATAACAGTGCCGTTAGGGTGGAGGAGAATAGTCAATGGTGCGTCAGTGTTGTATATTAGGTGAGTGGGCATTCAATATTTTTAAGATAATATACATTTAAAAAAGATATCATACTACTGAACAAGTACCAAATTTTATATATTTTTAAACTATGAGATAAGTTGTAAGCAGTAAAGTTAAAAATGGCATAAGATATAGTATAATAATGCATATAGAATACAAGAAACAAGATTAAACATATATATAAATGATGATGATAACTGTATGGACAATGTGCTAAATTCAATTGTTAATTCACTACATTTCCATCTAGTAAATCAGTTGAAACTTTTGGCCTTCTTGGTGGTAAGTGGTTACTGGTACTTATCTTAAACAGTTCTTATTCTTATTGTCACCTTGATTGTGCTATCAAACTTGTGTTAAAGCTTATTTTGTGTTCATACAATTATTTTTGAAAGTACATATCCATCACTAACATTATTTATACCTAACATCCTTTATATTAAATACATTAACAACATATAATAGATTGAAAATAAATATTTGTTAATAAAATTTATTAGGCTACATAGATCACAATCCACTTTTATATATAGCAGTCATTAGAAATAACAATGCTACAATCCAAAATCTATCTTGAGTAATGAGGTGGAACTGGTAAAAAAAATATGTGAAATTGTGTACAAACACACTTTTTTGTTTATGTCCATTGCAAAAGGAACAAAAATAGACTTATAAATGAAACCAGTGATAAAAAAGACAACACATTATGAATGTTTTAGTTTTAGATTGGCTAGGTGTAGGTATTTTATTTAATATTTTATAAATACCGATTATGCCACCAAGTTTGGATTTACCCCACTTGAGTTAAAACTAGAAACATGCATTTAGGGACTAGAATACTGCATTTAGATACAGAATATCCAATAAAATACCTTTGCCAAATTTCTTCAACAAATTGACACGAATCAATTTATTTTTCCCTTTTCTTAAGCTTTTAAATTTTCACATAGGTTATTTTCAACTTTTCATTGAGGGTGGTGACTTAACTGTGCCCCTTGAATTACTGATGTCCACGAACTACATTAACACTTACCATCTAGTGAGTCATAAGATGTCTGCTTTTTTACTTGGACAGAAGAGAGTCATTTAAAGTTTGTTTGTATAAAAAACATAATTTCTCAAAGAATATGTTTAGCTATTATACTTTTATCACGGAAATATTTATAGGGTAGTGTAAAAATTGTAAAGAGGGTTTTCTTTATCTGTTGGTTAACAACTTTTGTGATGGGATTTTAATTACAAATTCGGTTTGGACTAGTGAATTATAAGCTTACTTCTAGCCAAAACGAAGCATTTCTCTAAGAGAGCTATTGAATAGTGTTTCATTATTATTTTTATTTCAAATTTCATGCGGCCTTGAAATACAGGGTTTGTTCGTTTAAAATAACTGGTTATAAAAGGAGGAAGGATGAAACTTTTATAATTTGAAAGATACCCTGTCATGATTCAAAATCATACATGTCGTTAAGGTGGTTAAATAGAGTAACATTTGCTGACATGATTTTTTGAAGTGTCTAATTTGATTTAGGACATAAAGGCCATATACTTATATATTTATATACCATAAGACAATCCGGTGTACGTGTATCAACTGATATTGACTTTGCTGGTATTCATATAACGCAGGCAGTTACCAATTTTTCAAATTAAATAAGTACATAACAGATTTTCGCGACCAACTTTCATGATAAAGAAATAACATCCTGTAAGGAAAATCAACCCGGGAAAATTCGTAAATTTGCGTAGTAATTAGTGGTAGAGCATTTCGTAAATTTGCACTAACCTACAGGTGCCTACCATCCCGCCTATTTCTGCCGTGAAACATACCAGTCCGAAGAGATTGGGACAGTCGATATGCAGTAAGACAGTTGAGATTTCAACCTCATGTCTCAAGGAAGGTGCCGGTACTTACTTGGTGATGTCAATGGGCTCTGATTGGTAACCACTCAATATCGGATCGGCTGTGGCCTCGTTCATCCAAAAATGCAAAAAAAAAATATTTGGATCATGCCAATAATTTGCCATAAGTAAATATTGTTAGTAGGAAGATACGTTTTTTTCTCGTCTCCCTCACGACAATACAAAAGTTTGATCACCTATTTAAGAATCATATCTGGATAGACCTGGGTAAGTCTTGATAACTGCTCCACAAAAATATGGTTATTCGTTGATATCTAAACCCCCCACGAAACCATAACTGAATACGGATAATGTACATTTAATTTTACCATCTTCATTTTAAATTATCGGTTCAATAATAAATACCAGTCTGTTATAAGCAGAAAGTCGGCGGTTACCTTTTTAAATAAGCGACATGGTTGTGAGTGCCACATTCATTTCTCAACATAAAATAGTTCTATTTCGAGTGAGATTCCTTTGGGTTCCTTCGTTTACTCGTTACTTCATTCATCTTAACACTGAAAGGATTGCAGGCATAGGTTTAAAGTTATTCAAATACGTAATGTATGTTCATACACAGCAAATTAACAAAAAGGAAAGGTTCGACAACACTTATAAATGAGTTTCGTAATGCGATCAGGAGCAAATTACGCTTGAGAAATGTTTATCTATTGGGACTAAAAATTCAAATTTTAAAATAAATAGTTTCGTTTTCTTTTACCATAAATTGCAAATATGTTTTTCGAAGATAGCAAAGGAAAACGTGGACCGTCAATGAAATTTTGGAATTTTATAATATGTAATTTCATGTTTTCATAATACTATCTTGTAAGTATTTCCCTATACACTTATAATCATTAAAATACCTAATGTATGTTGAATGATCGGCTTGTATCGTGTGCTAACGCTAAATCAATCGGATGCAAGTGGACAAACCAGTCCGACAGCTGTGCAAGACGATGGGATTGCTATAAGTATGTATTAAATGAAAACTCATCGCCTTTAAAGTGCGCTTTGATTAAACTACGTAATTCATATTAGACGCGAAAAATAGAGCAAAATTAGATTTCAAAGTTATTAGACGGTGTTTTTGCAAGTATTTTACTAATTCACAAAAATCGGTTTGTAAAGATTTCATAAGTATACAAATATATTCATTTAGTGGCTGCAATAAACTGAAAGCTAAATTTAAATGTACTTATGCGAAAGTTACTAAAATTCTAAGACTAAAGACAAAAACGTTACATTTCAAAGGACGCTTTGTTAGTAGTTTTTATTGGTAATTATTGTATTTAACGTAAATAATTTTAATAAATCACTAGCCCTCCACTTTTATATAAATCTGTGTTTACATTTACAAAATCTAAATTACTAATCCCCAACATACTTTAGATTATATTAACGTTACTATGGTCATAACGTGACTTGCGCTAGCATATATTTAGTTCGTTTAGAAAAAACTAACAATGACCGCGGTGCTTAAGAAATTTGTTTTGTTAATTCTTATTTTTGAAAGTCGCAATACGACTACGTGCACGGATTTCACTGGCCCCCTTTGTTCTGATTGCACAATACTGCGCTCAGTCTTCTTCGACATCCATATGGTTCGTCTGAATTATTTCGAAACATGATGGGCGTCACTAGGTGCTCTCATTGGATTTACGATTCGTTCCAACTTTCTTTTGGTTCCCTATTATAATATATATTTAGCTTCTCTCGTGTTAAAGAAACGGAATGAGTAATAAATAGAAACGGTTTTTTTATTTATTTAGATGTTGAACTAATTAGGTCTTATTTTCTTGTAACAGTTATTATTTATGTAACGTTTACTTTTGTCACTGGTTTTCGTCTTAGGCTTACGTTCAGTTTCATAGACAACGTTTCTGCACATATTTTGGGATTTTATCTTCATAATATGTTGAGAAGTTTTATTTTAAGGAACAATGTTAAAAAATAATATAATTACAACATCAGAACAGCCCTAGAATAATATATTCTGTTTAACTTAAAGGACATAACGTTGCAATTGTTGTGGACACGTGAAATACTTATACATTATGCGGTTACCGAAGGTTATAGGCATTAACTACGCAAATACAGCCGCTTTGAGACATGAGGTCAATTGCATTGCAGTACCGGCTATCCTACTTTTCAAATCTGAACACATGACTTCACGTCAGAACCGATTAGGATGGTCGATACCTATTCGTTTACTTTTTAAAGATAGCGAATCTCAGAATAATATTCGTTGATAATTAAATTCATTTCAAAAAAAACTACAACTATTTTCAGCGATCAATTTTAACTGTGCTGGTCACTGTTCCTACTGTATACAGTTTTCGATGTTAACATTTTGTACATTGTAATTAACTTATTTAGAGTAATTAATCTTAGTAATTTATCAATGATTTACATAAACTAAAAAGATATAAATCATGACTTAACATATTTTAACAAAAATAGTATTTTCATTGGGTTGTATTTCATTCAAACATAGGTAGTCTTTGTAATTATTATTTTTAATTAGAATTAATCAAGATAACAAACACTTAAATATTAACATTTTCAACTTTTTAATCAGAATACATAATCATGTTATCCATCATTCCCATATGGATGTATCAATTTAAAAAAAAAGCTCGAATATTTATGCTTGTAGGATTCACAAAAAATTTTAATTTTATTATATTTCAGGATATCATTCTCTAATTGCATATTGAAGGCATATTTCACACATGAATACTTTCATACGTGAATACATTAAAAATTATTATAATAGTTACTTGCTAGCACACTGCCAAGGCCTTTTTTTTTTTTTTGGTCAGGAGGAAATCGCCGGACTTCCGCCCTCCACTGGGGATAAAGGGCGGAGCATGTCAGAGTCGAACTGACTAAAACCTCCTGTCGCTCAACAGCCAACGTCCAAACCTCGCATGAGACAGAACTCATGAAGAGGCAAAGGGGGGAAAGTGAAGCGTTTAGTGCGGAGCACATCTCTCCCATCACCCTCCCCCTCGGGACGCCGGACTGGCGGTCGTCGGCGCCACGACCACCAGCCCTCTCGGTCGGCAGGCTATCCGGAGCCCGCCTAGATGGCGCCGGTTAGAGTGAGCTATCCTAACTGCCTAGGCCTAGGCTGTTTAAAAGACCTACTTAATGCTTTTTATTCATTGTATATTTTATCAGAAGATACGACTTATATTACTAATATATGGCAGGTATTATTGAAAATAAAATATACTATGAATATTTCACTAAGTTGAATGTTCTTTTTAAATATTCATTAAAAAAATGCTCTAAGATTCTTCTATTTCTACATTTATTACGGCTAAGTTAAGTGCTAATGTTTGGGAGAGTTTAAAAATAGTTTAAAAGTAAGACTTATTCCTAAATACTAATGCGATAAAACGGAGCAATAGTAAATAATTTTTATAGGCTTTTTAGAAGGCTTAGTTGTTATTGAAACACTTTAAGATTTACTCTCGTATTTATTTCACTTTCCTTGTTTCCTTAACAACACGCAAGTATTTTTTTATTTATGGTATTGTCAAAATCTTTTTAAAAAAGGTGAAAAGCATCCAAAAACGAACAAACAAGGGTTTCTTAGGTTCTCATCGGAAACCGAACCCTCACAATATCGGCATATCTGTGTGTGCGCGACCGTCCTGTGGGAGGCCGTACGTCATAGCCATTTTAGTAGTAGGGATTACTCGCACCATGACTATAAATGATTTTAGAGTATTCTGTGAATTGCGAGAAAATGGAGTATCAAAATTGCTTAAGAGAGAGTGAAAAAAAAGATAAAGAAAAGCATATGGGATTCTGTTAATTGTGATGTATTAAAAAAATACATATTGGTCTATCTAATTTCGAACTTTGTCGAATATATATGTTTGCTTTAACGCAACGATAAGTATATGTTAATGAGACATAAAATCATATATTTTTCAATGTGGCATCACAAATTAATAATTAAATTGTGAAAAAAAGTAACGTCAAACTTTCTAATAGTAAGTAAACTTACAGTTTTCGCTTGTGGCGGATGCCGCTACATTCACAATAATGTATAAATTAATAATAAATTAAAGTATTGTATAGGTACTGTCACTATTCTAAATAACAATTCTTTTTCGCAATAGTACAATAATAAATTATAATAAAATATGTTCCTTACCTGTGAATGCCGACAGTCAGTAAATTTTTACAATGCCCCTAACATGAGATTTACGACTTTGTTATACCCATTTACCACCCACTAATAAAAAAATGGCTATTGTATTTTACTTAACTTAAACCGAATTTAACTTTTCTCTACATTGAAATGATTTACAAGCATGAACTTTTGTTCAAAATAGGTATTGCATGTAATAATAATTTACAATGACCCATATTGCATCACAAATCTAGAAATTACAGGAAAATACATTTTAACTCGCGTCCGTTAAGTCTAATTTAACAATTATTTCTTATAATGGAATAAAATTTATCTGCTAAGTTTTGAAGAATTTGTATTTAAAATACCATAGACTTTATCTGACCGCAATATTACTGTCAGTATATAATACAAAAGTATGTCAGTCTATTTTTAAAGTTACAAAAGGTTACTTTCAAATGCCAAATCGTACCCATATTGACCTCCACAATAGACTCGACACGGAAATAATACGGATTACGTAAGCCAAGTCGAACATTTTTTATTACTCTATTAAATGAGGTACACCGTCGTCACTGGGTGGAAACGTCTCAAGCAAATCACAAATAAATTATGTTAAGATTTTTACATTTTGCTTTATGTTACATTTTTATTGTCTGTTTTAGATATAAGATAAAGCTGTTGAGTGGTATACTTTATATAATTTTAATCATATTCGTTGGTATTTGGCAGATTGCAATCCGATGGGTTAAACCGTATTAAAATTTTCAATACTATTAAGACCTATGCCATTATCATATCTACGAGGTCCAGTAATCGCGTAACATTAGGTAGGCCGGGGATTATCTGCCCATATAAACTATATAAAGCGATTTTTATTTTTTTCACTTATGACAATAGGTAACAAAACTTATGCTGATTATTTATATAACTGAATGATAAATTCCAATCAATTGCCATTTAACATCAACCCAAGAAAATAGTTTTTATACAACTCTGGACTAATTCTTCTGTCATTGCCACCTTTTTTATTTTCTCGTCACCACACCTTACCTCCTTTTTAGTAAATACAAAATGCAAGTGCAACGACATCTAATCAAAAATGTTTATGATAATATAAAACTAAAATAAATTTCTCTCCTTATCGATTTGATAACAAAGATCTTAAATCGTAAACTTTACTGTGTTTCCTTGCATGAAGTACATATATTGATAACAAACTGGTGGTCCCCCAGTAGTCGAAATTCGACTATAATTAATTGAAATTAAAAGTTTGTACACTATTGTGATTCTATTGTCAAATACCATTATTTATTCACAGATTTCGCCAAGACTACACTTCATACAAATACCTTAAAATACTTACTATATTAATGCTTTTGACTACAGCAATAAGAAAAGTTTGACAATAAACATATCGTATGCATGTGTGTGTGTGTGTGTGTGTGTGTGTGTCAAGTACATGGTAGTGTGTGTAATGTTTCTTTTTATTGATTTAATGTATGTTTTATGCATAATTAAAAAAAATATTAGCATTGTGCACTCCTCCTCTGTATTCTCTATAAGTGTGGGAAATTTCATACTGATCCTCCGTCCGCGCAATTTACGTAAAAAGGGGTACAAAGTTTTTGCTTCACGTATTAATATATAGATTAAACAAACTTTATGTGACATAAATTAAACACTGTAACTGAATAGATTACATTAAGTTCTAAATAGTTTACCGGATGCACATGCCTCACATGGACTGCAGATTACCCAACGAAATGAAACGTCGCGTCGGTTTGAATCGTTCCCACTCGAACAAAAAAAAATGTGAAACCCTGCTTGACAAGTTTATAATTTAAGTATAAGATTAATATGTCTTCAAGATCAACGCGCGGAAATAAATTGTATCGTCATTTATGTATGTAGGAGAATAAATCAATTGTTTAATAATAACGAAAAATGAATAGACCTTGATTTCGAATTAGCTAAAACTTGTTTATGTCGTAAAACAATTATTACAGATGTAGCTATTTAAATACAGTAATTCAATATTTTTACTAGACCAGTAAGTTCGTTTTCTTTATTTTTGTGAGTAAGTTTTATCAAGACAAGTTCAAAAATGTATCTGAGTTTCCATTGATAATTTTTGTCAACAAAAATCCTTTGGTCTTTTCGTCCGTAATAGATAAACGAGTAATAATATCCGCTTATTCCATATTTCTTCTTAATCCATATGATTATTTTACATAATAGTGATTAAAAAAACCTTACGCTTGCTTTCCACATTTGCGCTACGCAGCTAATTTACTGATATAACATAAATCATAAAAACATGAAAATTTATATGCTTGTTTGGAGCAATGAAGAAATTATCTATCCTACGTTCAGTTATTTTACTTTTATCACGAACCTTTAAAAACGATATAATTTTCTTATTCTTAATTATTATATTGTGTATTTTAAAGTACAAAATCAATATTAAAACTCGAATGTTTCATTCTGTCAAATTAGTAAAAATCAAGATTTTAAACAATTTCACAATTCTCAATAATATATCAGTAGGTATGTTACCAATACAATATTGACTAATCTCTGGAGGTAACGACTTGCGCGTAGTTCGCATGCCAGTGTCTCACTTCGGCCATTCACCTGCTTCTATTTCAAGTTATCATAAATCCTTGTTACATGGGTTTCTAGTTATTTTTCTGATTGTTAGCTGGTTGATACAGTCGATCCTGTATTGGATAATAATAGTTTTAGTAATTATCATTATGTTGGCCTTAATGTATTGGAAAATACGTAATCATAATCATAGTGCTCTCAATGAAGAATATGTCATATTTGTACACAATTAATCTAATTTTTAAAAATGACATAATTTAATTACTAAGCACTTGCATAGATATCAAAATCCTTAAGCAAACGATATAGCTACTAGCGTCCTTTGTGGATTGACCCCGACCCATATTAAGCTCATTCCCCTTGCATGAATAAATAAAAACTCAATTTGTGGTTCACGTATTTAACAGAAGCGTTTCAATTTAAACATTTCGTATTGTAATGCATTCTACTTTTGAGATAATTTCTAAAACGTTTAAATCTGTGTCACATTAATTTACTGAACTACCTATGATATTTGTTTTTACATTAAATGTCAGATGGGTAAATATGATACGTTTTTTAAATCATAATGTGCGTCACGCTATTTTTTTAAAATATGTAGCTATGTACCAGTTTGCTTTGTTTTCAACATTTTAACGTTACATATTAAGTCTTCCTCTTCTTAAAGTTTTTTGTCTTGATTCAAGAATCCTAAATATTAATGTAAACTAAACTAAACTAAATGTAACTAATGTTAAACTAAAACTATAAATATGAGTGTGCTCATAACAAAGAAATGCTATGCACGAAATGTCTAAACAGCACTTCCTTGTAAAGTTATCTTTTTGGAGTTACCTCAAATTAAAAGTCCAGTGGAATAACGTATGTACCGTCATTTCTAATCCATGCTTAGATATCTACAAGGAGACGGTTTTTGCAATCTAGTGCAACTTAGAAGAAGTTAAAACAAAGAATAAAAAACTGGAACGTAAAATCCGTGAGAAATTTATTGTAGGTTGAAGCAAATAAAAAAGATACATATGTGGTCAATTGTTTTTTTACTGTACAACGATTTTTGAAATTACAGCGTCTAATGTCTGTTTAGTTAAATTATAAAATATTATTATTCCAAATATTATTTTAAAGCGCTAAATGATCTAAATGAGTCGTCTATTATCAAAGGTGGCAATCTGTGCATTTGGACAAAAAAATGTTATTGATATGTCAATACAGATTGATTTGAATATAATCGTCTCCTTCAAAGAATACGGTTCAAAACCTGCATTAAATAAAGGTTAATACTTAACCTGTTATTTATCTAAGATGTCGTTCAGAAGAGTTTTGTGACTGCCATGGGAATACAAAGTCAATAATTCGTTTTTCTGATTTACCAATAATTGTCCAACAGTCACATTGCCGGCTTTGATAGTAGTCGACTCAAATATGGTATTGCAACCTAGCCTACTAGTGTTTTATTTCATTACTCTAAAGAACATGTGTCTTTCACATTTCCAGCTGAAAAATACCCGGTCCCGTCGCTTTCTATCGTGACGTCACTACGTAGTCAATAATTTTTTGATACTTTGGTTTTGACTTAAAAAAGTAAAAACAAACGACTTCAATGGTAAAAAACATAACAGCATATATTTTCCAGCTATTGTTATTTAAAAAAAAACACTGTGGAATCAATTGTGATGGAATTGGTATGGAACGAATCTTAAAAGTATACCTCTAAACATAGAAATGTGAAATTAAATTGGAAACATCATTAAAGAACAAAATATGAAAGTGCAATTCTAGAAAAAATATTGAGTTTACAATGACAACAACCTGTTAAGGACAGAATAATTTCTGTTAATAATACAGACAGACAATTTTATACGCTTATTTGTCACTAATGCCTGTTTGGTCAACAATGGTAAGACAGGGATAGGATATTAACAAATGGTTTTATACGACTTTAAAAAAAAAAAAGTTCATTTATAACAAAACGTCTAATCGCGCTGGATTTAGGTAATATAAACTAACGGTGCTCACAACTAGTCAGTGACAGCATAACATTTTTCCAAATGTAATTGGCGTCTCTAAATAGACGTTAAATCATTTCGCCCTCCAATTAAATTAAATTGAGAGGACGAAATATATGAATAATTCATTGTTTTCTAACAAAATTTCACGAAGTAGCTAGTTGTACCGATGACCTTTAGTAAAAGATAAGCTCTTAGGGCTTAAGACCAGAATCTTTGGGTATTTTTTTAAAATCTGTAAATGAAAAAGGTTTTTTGCTGTATAATTATTACAAAAATAATATAACGGAACAACAAAATCATGAAACGGTGAATTTGAATCCCATTTTATATTATTCGACCCCTGCAAGCTTACTGGACTTTTACTGAGTCATATAGGGAAACCCTTTCGTGACTCAACTCGTTATCCGAAAGAGGCATCGAAACGACACTCGCCCCGTTTGTTGATGTTGATATTATAAAGTATGTATGTGTGTGTGTGTGTGTATATGTACCTGTATGCTAATGTTAATTTCCATTACGATACAGGAATAAATTTAAATTATTCAAAAACTATAGATCGATTTGATTAGCGAAACAAAAAACAATCGAATAATTTTATAAGCCCGAATATATACGATTTTCATTTATGGTTGCGTTAGATGTTAGCTAAGATATAACATAAAGTTAATAATGTCACGGGAATGTAGATATTTCGAGCTATAAAATATTCCATTTAATTAAAAATCCACTGTAATCATCATAACCCAAAAAACTGTTAAAGTTCTAAAACTCTGTGCAATACAAAATGTCGTCGTGATACGTATGATAAACATCTTTGGCTTTGTGCCAAATATTTAACTCACTCGTTGTTCATATACCAGAGATATATTATAAATATAGCAAATTGAAACATATCGTACCAGATGTTCTCTTAGCTTAAACGAAAAGATGAAATAACGGCATCCTGATGTTAAGCCTTACGGAAGCCTGTGAAGGTATCCCAAAGAGATTTCTGTTTCAAGTCTTCAGTATTTTATCCTCATTGATTATTTTTAAAAACAGTCATTCAAGAATATTTTGTCAATCAAATCAAATATTTTGTTATCTACAATTGATTTTGATTAAACAATAAAATTCAACTGAATACAAGTGTCGAAATATCCTTAATAGAATCGACTAAAGAACCATTGAATGCGTAGGGAAAGAGTAAATTTATATTTAAATAATGTTAAATTATATTTTTATAGTTTTTAAAGAGAAATAGTATATTATACAATTTATAGAAATAATATATTACCAATTCTCAATTTAATTATTATTCAAAAATTGTGAACATCGTTAAGACTATCTCATCACAAGAACCATAAACTGGTATTTAAATACTTCAACTGTTTGTTAAAAACATATCTAAACTCGTCAACGAGGATAAATTAAATGCGATGTCGATTAGTCACGAGTATTTTTCAAGGCTACGAATGATAGACTGCATAGTAACTTGTGTGGCTTGTTTTCCAAGAACTTACTGTGTGACACATCTCTGATGGAATATTATCTCGAATTGGTCCGATCAGTGTTCATTGTGGTCTGTGTCTAAATGTGGTCTTTGTAAAACGATTTATTGAATTCATCCTTTCTTGATATTATGATGATGAGAGGGCAGAGTCGAGCTCTTGTTAGAGACTTAGTTTTAAGATTACGTAAATTACATACTTTGATTTAACTGAAACTAAAACGGCACCGGTTGTAAATACAATGGTTTCAAAAGACACATTTTTTTTACATTTTGACAAACATTGAAAGTTTTATTATGTGAAGTTGAGTTTAATTTAAGAACACTCAGAAATATCCGTAATGTATGTTCATACCAAATTATAGTAGGGATCTAATGATCGTCGAAAGCCAAATTAGTTTTAGTGTATCTTAAATGGGAATCAATAAGTGAAAATCGTCACGCAATATTCATGTCGAATATCTTTTTTTTTTCTTTTTTTATTGCTTAGATGGGTGGACAGGCTCACGACCCACCTGGTGTTGAGTGGTTACCGGAGCGCATAGACATCTACAACGTAAATGCCGCCACTCACCTTGAGACATGAGTTGTAAGGTCTCACTGGTAACAGTACAACGGCTGCCCCGCTCTTCAAACCGAAACACATTACTGCTCCACGGCAGAAATAGGCAATGTGGTGCAGGTTGCTACCCGTGTGGACACAAGACGTCCTACCACCAGTGATTACGCAAATTGTAATTTTTCGGGTTTGATTTTTATTACATGATGTTATAACTTCACCGTGGAAATCAATCGTGAACATTTGCTAAGTACGTATTTCATTATAAAAATTAGTACCCGCCTGCGGGATTCGAACACCGTTGCATCACTCGATACGAATGCACCGGACGTCTTATCCCTTAGGCCACGACGACTTGTTAGATGCTAATTGGTTATCGGAGCGTATAGAAATGACAACGTGAATGCCGTCATTCACCTAAAGACTTGAGGTCAACAATTGGTAGGCCACGAAAGGAATTATAGAAAAGGTTAAGTTTATAGGTAGGTGAAAATACACTACGGGTATCTGAAAAGTCTTCCACGGTAATAATTGAACGAAACTGGGTCATATTCATACGTATCTTGTGATGATCTAGCCAAAGATTTATTTTGGAACATTATCTGACTATAGGTCCCGTCTTAATAAAGTCCAGTAAACAATTAAGGTCTTTGCGGTCATGTTTTACCTTTCCCTGAATGAACCAGACCGTGAACAATTATGATGAATTATCATGTATAAAGCATTTATGAAAGAAGCTATTTGTAAAACGGATCGAGGTATATTAATGTCGGCGTGGCCCGCCCTTGTTATTGTTAACAGCTTGTTGTTTGTAAATGGCTCTTCAAAACTTGTAAAGGCCTATTATATACATAACCATGGGTTGTTTTATTGTAATACGTAAAATGCTTAATAAGTACCGCTCTCTAATTCAGTTTGAGCTTAACTTTTCTACTCTTTATATTCTCGTACGGAAAATACAGATAATCGTTCATGTCTACGTATTCCATGGAATGGATAATCATATTATACTAAAAAGAAAACTTTCTAAACAAAGAAGTTAGAATGGATGTTAAATATATTAAAACAATCATCCAATCTTTATTCTTTTTTATATACAGAAATTACACATTTTAAATGTTTAAATTACATCATTTCTTTATATAATGTAAAAAGGACTATACAAAACAAGCAAGGCAAGACAAAAGGGTAAAAGTGAATAAAATTCTGAATATTAATGAGAAAATAATACTATAATTACTGAACTTATTATGAGTATAGTTATTACTAATAATAGCTGTTGGATTAAATAATACATAAACATGTGTGGTAGATAAATACATAAATATGGTGGGAGAGCCGCTAAACCGTATTCGACCGGTGAGTCGTATGCTTGTTCACCTATGTATGCTAAAATATAAAACAACCAGTCAAGACCAAGAATTAATTAATAAAACCTAATTCATATCTATTTCATTCCAAAAACAAAGAGAGCGGAAAATAGATATAACTAATAAGTAACTCTTTCGCTTTTTTCATCTGCTTACTGCCGGTGTCGTTGGGTTTTGAGCTTCAGGGGGCAAAGTACGTTTGACTATAGGTGATTTTGCATTGCTAACAGCCCAGTCAATACACGTTTCTGCGACTCATTGCTCCACTCCCTGTCAGTTCATGTTTTTTTTTGTAATTATTTCAAGTCAACTAGTATGACGGTCATTATCTTTGTTTTTCTTATAACTAATCATCTTCTTCGCATCGTTGCGCTGATGGCGAGGACAATTTATCTTTAAATAGATTATTCAGTTTTTTATTTACTAGTGTTTATCCAAAACATCAAAATTCGTCATAAAAACATCAGAGGAAATCTAGAAAGAACTACTATGTTTTTTAAACACAGTCGTATTTTCAATTTTATTTCATGAGGACACTAAAAATCGGTAATAGCTTAACACCTTACACCCTAATCATAAAAGCTTATGACCGTGTTTCGTTTTAAATTTATTTTCCAAGTTTTCTAAATTTGTAATCAACAATATATCTTCTTAATAAATCCCCAAATTACCCGTCTGCTAAAAATAATTAGGGACAATTAACAAAAAGAAAAGATATTGAAGTAAAATAATGTTTTATTATTGTTTCAGTCCGAGTGGGACAGCGTTGAGTACGTTGCCTCAATTGCGAGAATATCTACAGACTGCTGGCACCTGCAAGTGTGGCTTACCTTGTCCGCTCAGGCCGGAAATGGCCTTTAGTTTCGATCCAAAGGTAAGTAAAACACGTTTAACAAATCATGAATTGAAAAAATATGACAATACTTAAAATATAATGCCCTATAGATAGCGTTCCCAATTTCAAATGGTTAATCCTTTGAAAACTCATATAAAAATATAAGAAAGTAAAGTTTTAAGGATAAATGAGTCGTCTATTATCAAAGGTGGCAATCTGTGCATTTGGACAAAAAAATGTTATTGATATGTCAATACAGATTGAATATAATCGTCTCCTTCAAAGAATACGGTTCAAAACCTGCATTAAATAAAGGTTAATACTTAACCTGTTATTTATCTAAGATGTCGTTCAGAAGAGTTTTGTGACTGCCATGGGAATACAAAGTCAATAATTCGTTTTTCTGATTTACCAATAATTGTCCAACAGTCACATTGCCGGCTTTGATAGTAGTCGACTCAAATACGGATTAATACTAAATTAACTTTTACAAGGCATCTGTGGTTCGTTACTCCATTTAGTAGCATATTGATACATTATGTTCATATAGGTAGCTATCTTTATTTCGCAAATCAATTGATCGCCGAGAGGAATGTTCTCTGTTTAGCCGTACCACTTTTTATGCGTCGAGAATGATACACGCGTAGCCAGCCGGTTGGACAATAACGTATCGAAACTTCTTTTTCATTATTATTCTCGTTTCTCAAATGTATAGTTCTGTCGCAGCTCGCAGCAATTAATGAAAAATCGCGTTATAGAATATTGCTTTAATGATCGGAGGATAAAACGTTTCTATGTTTCATTCTAAGAAAGTTTGTATTAATTATATAATTAGGTATAATATACTCGGCATTATTATTATTGATTACATTTATTGTCGATTATCCCTCACGTCCAATAACACCATAAAAATCGGAGCTTTCTAAAGTAATAATTCCGAATCTTGCCTTTAGACTATTAATAAAATCAGTTAATTGAAATATTGAAGTCATTTAATGAAAAACTAGATAAATGTTCTAAAAAATTGGTTTAGGTTGACACTTCTGACTCGATATATGATTTTTAAATTTGCATTTCGATAGCACACTGCCTACCAATACGGATGACACATCTATTTATTGTTTATTTGTGATAATTTGTTGAAATGAAAATACTATTATTATTATAAAAAGGTGCCAATATCATAGTAAAATGGCACACTTAAAATAAATACAGTGACAAAGTAGATTTAAACTCATTGCTGCTAAATTGCAAGCGAAGGGGCCCGTTTTGAAAGGTGTGCCGAACAATAATTTCAGACCAATTATCGTGTACGTTGCCTTGAACTCTTGCAGGAGCTAAATAATTGATCTATGTTAATGCAACCGTCAGTCGTCGATGTAAACGGTTCCCTGTCTCGAAGACCCGTGTTTGTATACGTTTGATTTGAGATCAGCTAAATAAAATATAGAAATTACTCGTAAAAGTAAGTTATAAAAAGGCGACATGCCTTAAGTGTATGCACGCCTTTTTCTGATGAATTTGTAGCTCATCTAGACAAAACCATTTCTTTACTAACAAAGATTTTACTGGCAAGCATGTGCAAAGGTTCTCTGTCGCAGACAGATACTTACTTATACAGTATTTTCACTGTGTCGATATCGCAGATCGATATACATGAGTGACGACCGTCATACAATCGTCTGGTCTGTTGAATTCGTATGCAAATTACATCATAATGCAGTACGTAAACCACTCAATCAATTTCTACTGAAATGAAATTGTGGATTATGGATTGCGTTTTATGCAGAATTTAAACAGCAACTTCATGCTTTACAATTATTTGTATAATATCTGCGTCAGCTAGCACACGTGTTGATAGCAAACAGGACGAACAGCGTCAATGGGGGAGCACCAGTTTATTTACATTAAGAAATCGTTCCAACACAATTTTTAAATCTGTAACTAAAACACGTTATCTGAGATTTCGCGTAGATATTGCATAATATATTGTATTTTATTATTTAGAATTTTAGAAGTTCTTTTTAATTGCATTGATATGTGAACTAGCTCGTTGTTCATGTTGAGACATGATGTTAAAGTCTCAATTATATTATAAATCAATTGCCCCACCCTTCAAACCGGTACTTATAACTGTTTCGCGGTCGAAATATACCTAATGCGGACTAACAATACATCCCACAACCAGAAATTCCAAATTTAAAAGTATTGCTAATTCTATTTTTATCACAGGAAGTTGATCCTTTTTGTCAAGTACATATAACACTTGTCAAGTACATATTTCATTATAAAAATTGGTTCCAGCCTGCGGGATTTCGACATCACCATAGTTGTCAGATACTCCTATTACACGAGCGTCTAATCCTTTAGACTTCAAAATTAAGATAATTTGATTTAAATCTTTTATACCGTTAAAGTCGTGGCCTAAAATGGTAAGGCGTCCGGTGCCGCTATTTGAATCCCGTAAGCAGGTTCAAATTTTTCTAATGAAATATGTGCTTAACAAATGTTCACTAATGACTTTCACAGTGAAAGAATAACCGTTGAAGACACAGGTTTGCGCGTTCACTGCGAAGAAGGACCCCTTTGTCATGGCGCCGCAATTCCAAGGAGTATCCCTGCAACCTTCCGAGAGTATCGGGATACTTGGGGTCGACATTTCGAGCGATGTCCAGTTTCGGAGTCATTTGGAAGGCAAAGCCAAGTTGGCGTCCAAAATGCTGGGAGTCCTCAACAGAGCGAAGCGGTACTTCACGCCTGGACAAAGACTTTTGCTTTATAAAGCACAAGTCCGGCCTCGCGTGGAGTACTGCTCCCATCTCTGGGCCGGGGCTCCCAAATACCAGCTTCTTCCATTTGACTCCATACAGAGGAGGGCCGTTCGGATTGTCGATAATCCCATTCTCTCGGATCGTTTGGAGCCTCTGGGTCTGCGGAGGGACTTCGGTTCCCTCTGTATTTTGTACCGTATGTTCCATGGGGAGTGCTCTGAGGAATTGTTCGAGATGATACCAGCATCTCGTTTTTACCTTCGCCCGCCCGCCATCGGAGTAGAGTTCATCTATACTACCTGGAGCCACTGCGGTCATCCACAGTGCGTTTCCAGAGATCTTTTTTGCCACGTACCATCCGGCTATGGAATGAGCTCCCCTCCACGGTGTTTCCCGAGCGCTATGACATGTCCTTCTTCAAACGAGGCTTATGGAGAGTATTAAGCGGTAGGCAGCGGCTTGGCTCTGCCCCTGGCATTGCTGAAGTCCATGGGCGACGGTAACCACTCACCATCAGGTGGGCCGTATGCCCGTCTGCCTACAAAGGCAATAAAAAAAAAAAAAAAAATAACATTGTGTTATAAAAATGAAACCTGCAAAAATTATAATTTGCGTAATTACTGGCTGTCTCGTGAGCTCGCACGGGTAGGTACCACCACCCTGCCTGTTTTTGCCATAAAGCAGTAATGCGTTTCAGTTTGAAGGGTGGAGGCAGTCGTTGTACTGTAAAATCTGAGACTTAGAACTCATGTATCAAGGTGGGTGGCAGCATTTATATTGTTGATGTCTATGGTATCCGGTAACTACTTAAGACAAGGTGGGCCGTGATCTCATTCACCCATCTAAGTACAAATAAACAAACACAGTTATAATAAAGAAGGTATAAACAAACCACAGTTTACCCTGACCATTGACTGTTTATTATTAAGTACTATTGATTGATCGTGTATGAATGATGAATGATGAACTCGCATGTTTTGAAACAAGTCTCGCCTACTTATGCTAAAAACAACTACAATTTTCAACCCAATCGGATAAACGGATGATACAACACGATTAAAATGCAAATCAACAAAAGTTGAAATTATGAAATCTTATAATAAAATCTCTGTCAAGAGTGACACGACTGAGAAGAAGAAGAAGAATAATAAAATCAAGATTTCAAAGTTCGCTCGACTTAGAAGTGTGAAACGTACAGCTAAATTTTGGATTTAAAAATTTGAGTAACGAAATAATATACGTGACAACAATCCAATAAAGGTAAAGCGTTGCAGTAGTGTGACGGACGAGTTAATTCTGTCAAAGCTTACTGCGACCTCCTCGCCTTTCCTTTGTGTGCACTTGAAATGAACAAATTGCAATGCGGTCCGTAGGGTGGGAGGAGGTCGGTGCACTCGACTCCTGTACCCACACTCCGATATTCATCGATTCCTCTTTGTTTCAGTACATTCGACTTAAAATGCATTTGTTAAGATCTCAATTTCAAATGGAGTCACGTCAGCTTGACGTATAATTAAATCAATTGAAATTTCAAATATACAATGAAGAGACGCATCTGGATAAAAATCATGTTTTATTAAATTTTATAGTTATCTACTAAAAATATTATTTTTGACATGAATAATTAAAATACTCGTACTACTTTTATCGTCAGGTTATCATCTGTATTAAATTAAAACATTACTAATTTATCGTAAGTTCTTTGTATTTGATTGATAAAGATTAAAGATAGAGATAATTTTGAGAATAAATGTCACATTTACATATATTATTCTTCGTCAATTAATTTCAAATATTTCAGCTGGTGAACTGTAGTGTGGTTCTATCAAATACTACCTACTGAATGTTCGTCCTAGTGGGTACCTTATTTATTCCTGCCATCATAGTGTATTCCTGAATTATTCCAAGTATAGCAATGAATCTGGTCATTCTATACCATCTGGCGGGAGTAAGATTTTGAAATACCAAAATGTCATGATAGTTTGGCATGAGGCTAGCTTAGGTTTTGTGAAATTTAGTCGGTCGTTTGTTGTTCATGGACCCGAATTCAGCTGCCTCGCCATATGTGTACCCGTCGGTGCAATCGCGGCATTAGTTCACCCTTTTAGTCTAGCGACGTTTAGGCTTCGTACGGTTTGATAGTTCAAATCCGTAGAATTAGATGTGCTGTGAGAATCTCTCTGACATTTTGTTTCTCTCTTTGTCCATTAGCGACGTTTACCATTTATTGTCGGAGGGAGTGCAGACTTATCTTTATCTGCTCTCTCTCTCTCTCTGTGTGTGTGTGTAAAACATTGCTTGACTACAAAATGGTATTTGTAAATTTTCTAATCTTGCTGGAGAACTAATCTATATATTAATACGTGAAGCAAAAACTTTGTATCCCTTTCTACGAAAATTGCGCGGACGGAGGAGTATGAAATTTTCCACACTTATAAGTGTGGAAAATTTCATACTCCTCCGTCCGAGAATATAGAGAAGAAGTGCACAATGCTAACTTTTTTATAAATAATGCATAAAAGATACATTAAATCAATAAAGGAAACATTACACACACTACATACCATGTATTTGACGCACACACGCATGCATATTATTTATTGTCAAACTTTTGTTCTTGACGTCTGTGGTCAAATTGAGAATAGATTAAATATTGTTTGTCTTTATTAATATTTTTTTATAGTGTAGCCTTGGCGAAATTTGTGATTATAGAAGTATAAAATACAATCATAATAGTGTACAAACATACAATTCCAATTAATTATAGTCGAATTTCGACTACTGCGGGACCTCTAGTAAAAGATAATTTTAAATTAAAAATTTGTTTCTACTCCAATGTTCTCAAATGTAACATTCCTACTGTATGTTGTATAAATGTCATTTTATTTTTCATATAGTGCAACACTAAATAAAAAAAAAACAAAGAAACGAAATATTTAAGACGCACTTAGGTAGTATGACTTATTTATCTGATCTCGGTTACAGAGTTGTTAAAAACAAGTTTTTGTAGCATTGAAGGTCAGTTGAATTAATGAACGTTGGTCTATAATGACAAACTACGTGTACTTAGTATTTGTTGTAGGTTTTTGTACATGAAAATAAATTCTGGTTCTACTCATTTAATAACTAATATAGCATATATGTATGTTCGTTATTATTAAATATATATTCCAAAAGACATTAGGTGCACTAATGCAATTTAGAAAGCTCTAACAAACAATTCACCGTCAATCAATTGTAATAAATTCATAATATCCCATTTATTTGTACAGTTGATCAAACAAATTTTAAAAAGATCGTTGATTACTCGAAATGACGTGTCGTATTAAGTTTGTAATAATTCCAATTTAAATTGGATAACAAAATGTTGTTCAGACAAACATCTTTGTTAAAAAAAAGTTTTACGAAATGCACACGCTTTCATCAGTGTTTCGTCTCGTAACAGTCACTGTGAAATAGATAACCGTGTTGAAACTACAACTATTAACATTTTTATGAGCATCTAGAAATGGCATTAAAATAAATCGAATTACAATAATAGAGTAAAGGTTACAAATTAATCCAATATTTATGTATGAATATTGTAATCAGTTAGACACCATTTTTTGATTTAATTTTCTAATTAGTTTTTAAAATTAAAGGGTTTCCATTTAAGGATAATTGTAATGTTTTTTGTAGATTTTTATATAAGCAGATTTGAAACTTCTTGATAGAGTCACTAGTGGTATATTTCCTTTGATAGAAATTATATACACATATATATAATTACATAAAAATATTTTATTAAATTAATAAACTAAGAAACTGCGTTGATAACTTATATGTTAGAACTCGTGCTGATAATTTAAATATTATTTCGATAAAAGCAAAACCATGACTTCGCATTATTTTATCAGTTGTACATTTATTGTAGGATATTCCGTTACACTTTATCTATTTACTGGTTATAAAATAATACGTTGACTAGTTTCTAAATGCTGCCAACTTTCCCAGAGAGCGAGGTGAAAGTAGCGATCGTACACAGGGCAGTACGTAACATTCCGAACCGAAACTAGGAACCTTGTTTAGCTGGTGCTTTAGAAATCGATACACACTTTAAGATTTGTATAATTACTTTTATTACGAGACATTGCACTATTAAACATCAATTTTATTACCGTAGTAAATGCCTTAAAATTATATTCAAAGCGAAGTTGATTTGAATGTCTGATTAGAAATTCAAATTAATGTAAACTGATTTGTACCTAATTAATTTTGACTACTCAAATTCCTATAATGAAATTGTTAAGGGTTGTCTATATGTCTTCTGTACCTTTGTGTTTGCTTTTTTTTATTGCTTAGTTGGGTGGACGAGCTCACAGCCCACCTGGTGTTAAGTGGTTACTGGAGCCCATGGACATCTACAACGTAAATGCGCCACCCACCTTGAGATATAAGTTCTAAGATCTCAGTATAGTTGCTACGGCTGCTCCACCCTTCAAACCGAAACGCATTACTGCTTCACGGCAGAAATAGGCAGGGCGGTGGTACCTACCCGCGCGGGGACTCACAACAGGTCCTACCACCGGTAAAAAATCGACAATTCGATTGAGTTGAAACTTTGCACAGTTGCACTCGCGTGAAAGTTTTACACGGTACCTACCATTAAAGTACAATAGGTAGTGTGCGATTCGTTTCAACAAATATGTATGTCATATTGCTTAGCGATAGGATTTGCGAAACGTACCAGACTTTATTAGTCTATTGTACTTCGTTTTGCCAAATGTTGTAAGAAGTTTTTTTTTTTGAAGTGAAAACTTCTTTAGATTCGTTGTGATTTCAAACCGGATGCAACGGAAAAAACGACAGGTAAGAGACACAAATACAAAAATGTGTAAGATGAAGCCAGCAAAGAATGAGACAGAAATATACATACTATTTAATACAGCGCCATCTGTGAGATTTTTTAATACTAACGTGTGTATGAAAGCTCTTGTAGTGAATTTTAATTTAGGATTATACGTGAAATTAAAATATCAATTCACAGAGGGCGCTACCTTACAATTATTTACTAATGACAAAATTTTACATATACTTAAGACGTTTAGGATAATTGTATTTTAATTTTGGAAGGTTTCACTTCTACCACGTGTGAATTGCACACATTTTTTTTTTCGTTTAAAGAAACTTTTGTTATTGCAGTTTGTATTCGGCTTCACACTATCTGCTATTTATAGTATCTGTAGTGTTTAAAAAAATATAAAGCTCATAAAAATATTCTCAATTGGTGGTAATCCTATTGCTGCAATTATATAAACGTTGTGTTTTTCTTGATAAAATAGTATGCTTTCAGATTTAGATTTCTTTAGATTCTTTCCTCTTCATTGATTTATCGTTTTAGCACGAATACTAGGAGATATTTGACCCGGTCATCGTTCGCGTCGATCCCGTCGCTTGCGACGAAGGGCTCGACCAGTAAATTAACTCTCAGACACAGCCCATTGAGTTTCTCGCCAGATCTTCTCAGTGGGTCGCGTTTCCGATCCGGTGGTAGATTCTGCGAAGCACGGCTCTTGCTAGGGTTCGTGTTAGCAACGTCGTCAGGTTTGAGCCCCGTGAGCTCACCTACTAGTTAAGGTTACGCTGATATAGCCCCCCAAGGCTCTCAGCTTAGGTAGGGGAAAAAAAAACTGACATACAGCTAACGTTTTACAACCATAAGTCCACTAAACATATATGAACATTCGAACAATCGGACTTAGAGTTTCAAAAATTGCATGTACGAGTTTATACCGGCTTTGTGTATTGCATTACAGTAATTCACTTCTTGCTTTCACCTTACTCAATTATAATATCAGAAGAATATTATTTATTTTAACAAAAATTGGTGCACCAACTTAATGATTATTTACACCACAATGGTTTCAAATTCTGCCGTTTTTATTTTTATTTGATCAATATTTGATACCAGGATATGTATTTTATCAGGTATTTGTTTGTATACCAACAGTGTGCATTGTAGTTGAATCAGTATAGTTTTTTAATTTTTGATTACGTATTTTCATACCCTATTCGACCAGCGTCACGTAGCGTTTTCGGTAGACAGCAGCTTGGCTCTGCCCCTGGCACTGCTGAAGTCTATGGGCGACGGTAACCACTCACCATCAGGTGGGCCCTGTGCTCATTTGCCTACAAAGGCAATAATAAAAGAGGAAATTCTATAGGAATTTCATACTTCTAGACCCAAGCTCTAGGATTTAGTGTTGCGTTGTTTGTTAGTCAGTCAGTGTTATAAAAATAGTTGTTGTCGTTTTAAGCAATACAATATATTAAAGTAGACCCTTGGACCGAATTACATTATATCTCGGGAATGAAAAGCTGTCAGTACCGCTTCTACCCATTTCAGACTATTAGAAAAATTGTACATTTATTACATATGGAGCCTATGTACGTATTATATTAAATGGGAAATGTAATTTACGAGTAATAAAATTGTAGTTATCCGCCAGTTTCCTTTTTATCTACTGTTAAAATATATGCATATGCCATTCCGCATTATACTGTTTAGCCCTCGGTTGTAAACGTCGCGCTTCACTGATGCAGATACCCAAAGTAGGGTAGCAGTACGTCTAATGGATATTACGGCACAACTTATTCATATTGTACTGTTTGTTAAAACATTTTAACGTTGTTATGTTGAAAACACCAGATGTGCAACGCGGTATCACCCGCGTTTTAAATTATCATTAATTCAGAACGAATTAAACACGTTGCATTTTCTTCGCGATACGTTTTTACTTGTGTCATTCTTGTCCATAAGTTACTAGTAAAGTTGCAGATACGTAAAATGACGTGTCGGCGAATCCTGCCGTGTTTATAATGATAGATAAACCCGGGTAATGTCATTTATCACGATAAAAATATCCTACTTATCATTCCAAGTTTGAAATTATTTTGTAAAAAATTTCGTCTAAATCTATAAGTAACAAAATATCTTTACCCATCTCTCTATCTCTCTTATATCTGTCTCTACTCTTATAACAAATAATCTAACAAACATACAAACTTTCACAATTACGAGTACAAGTATAACATTAGTATTGATTAAATTGTATAATCGTAATCTGTTGGCATTTATTCCAAAGTATCAATTTATTTTATGAGTTTTTTGAAATCCACAGTATTATTAAATCAATTTTTATCATCGTGCCTTATTTAAAATGTAACCCCTTTGTTTACTTTTACGCATCTGTATATTTTTTTTGCGTTAGTACGTTAAGCGTGTGAAGTATTGACAAAAGTCCGTCCCCCTTGAGTTGATTCATCGAGGTCAAGGTCGTCGATATTCAATACAACAAAAAGGAATACAGCCCTCACCCTAAGTCTTACGTAACTTAATGTTATTGATTGAATAAACGTGGTATTTGCGGTTTTGTTCACATTTATTTACTCAACGAATGAATGAATTATAGTCATTAACTTGTTATCGTTGTTAAAATTCAGATAGTCTTCATTTTACAATACAGAAAAATAATAAATAATAAATGAATTTATTAAAGTATAATAGAGACCCTATTGACTTCTATAGGCCCGTGTAAGAGAATAATGTAATATTTGGTAAATTTTTGGAGACGATAGATCGATATCTAGACCGTCGTTAGATTTTGATTTAACAATGTAACTAATTTAGTGTTTGTTCGCTATGTTGTTTGTTCGCACTTGCTCGTCTTGCAGCTATTCCCTTGAGTTGACTCTTTGTACAGTGGCAGTACTGACAGTGTAGGGAAGGTTTTTGTCATAATACCACCAACTTACTGTTACGTTAAGAGTGACGCCATCTGTCGCTGAATAGTCAAACGAATATCGAAGGATCTAGTAGCATCTAGAACGCTCGAGAAGTACAACGTCATCTGTCAGATAGCAGAAACACAATACTCGACTTGTGTGGAATATTCTCGATAATTCTAGGGATGTCGTATCGACTATAAACGATTTGCAGAGATGGCACGCAGTCAGTGACCGGAACTACTCTAAGCGAAACAGCAAACAAGAGAATGCGCGAGTAGCTTTAACAAATGGCGTTTTTCACACATTGAATGATAGGCACAGCGTATCGTGGCCGGGCTCGCCACATTGATATCAAAACCGTAAAACCGATAGCAAAATAAATTGACCATTCTAAATACACAATAGGAAATTTATATTTGACGAAAATAATTGTTTTTTTTATTTTTTTTATTTATTACTTAGCTGTGTGGACGAGCTCACAGCCCACCTGATGTTAAGTGGTTACTGGAGCCCATAGACATCTACAACGTAAATGCGCCACACACCTTGAGATATAGTTCTAAGGTCTCAGTATAGTCACAACGGCTGCCCCACCCTTCAAACCGAAACGCATTACTGCTTCACGGCAGAAATAGGCGGGGCGGTGGTACCTACCCATGCGGACTCACAAGAGGTCCTACCACCAGTAATTACGCAAATTATAATTTTGCGGGTTTCATTTTTATTACACGATGTTATTCCTTCACCGTGGAAATCAATCGTGAACATTTGTTGAGTACGTATTTCATTAGAAAAATTGGTACCCGCCTGCGGGATTCGAACACCGGTGCATCGCTCAACACGAATGCACTGGACGTCTTATCCGTTAGGCCACGACGACTTCAAAAGACGAGTGAAAGAAGCTTTTTTTTCTCAGGGCGTGTATTTATGTACATTCATTTGAAATGCAAATTTTAATTAAACCATGTAAAATGATAACCGTAGTTCGATTCAGAAAACGAATAACGTCATCTGTCGATTACATGACTGCAGTAAACGTGCTTATTAATAACTTAATTCCCGAAATTACTAAATTATCGAATACTTACCAAATTGCTGTTTAATATACAGAAATGTATTAATTTTTTCTATGTTTTTTTTTAACTTCCAACAATTATCGTATATCGATGCGTCTCAGCCAGACTGGAGCACTGGTAATTTTTGAATGCCCTTATTGAAGAAGTCAGATGTCAGTCAATCAATCAATCAGTCAATCCGTCTGTCAGTCCAGATGAACAAACTCTTCAAATACATTTGGCCTCTCGGCTATAAATTTTTTTCCTGCTAAAAAGTTGTCAAACTTTGGAATAAGTGGAAGTGTGCCAGTGCAAACTCTGCTGATTAGGGTGGATTACGCAAAACTTCCAACCCTAGCTCTTGTAGCTTAGAAATCGTCTGTTGTGCCGTACGAGATCAAGCATTGTCATGTAACGGGGACAAGTGATGAATCAAGGCTGGCCGGAGACTAGCGAGCTTCTCCATAACTGTGTCCAGTTCCTCGCAGTACACATCCGCAGTAATAGTGGTTCCATTTGGTAAGAAACTGTGATTAATTATACCGGCAACAGACTACCAAAGAGTGGCTATGATTTTCTAGGGGTAAGTTTTCGTGTGTGACATTGCCTATCTGCTGAACTAGGGTCTGATTACCGTTTAACATTATGAAAAATAATCCATTTTCTCACACGTCACATAGCGGTTGAATAGCAACGCAAGGCAAACCTTAACGCATTTGTTGTGCTGCCGAGCATTCAGTTGGTGCGACACCCCCTTATTTACCCTTTTTACGTAAATGGAAGAATATTGTGTTTTGATTCTATCGTTGAAATCTGTTGCTGTTAACTCAGCGGTTGATTGACTATCGTTAACTTCCACTATCGGCTTGCATTCGTCGTTGTCCACTTTAGTTTTCGGGCGACCACGAGGCTCATTTTTTAGATCAACATTCAAACCAATAACGAGCCGTGCGTTTGTTTGTAGTGTTCACTGCGTACACGTCATTAATGTTGTGAGCAGTTTATGCGGCATTGCTACCGCCTTAAAATTCTTATTCCAGTCGTGTTTTTATTGTGTCCATGATGAAAAAGAGACAAATTTAGTGAAAACATAACATCAATAAATAAACCAATGACCAAATGTGAAAATAGCATTTATTTTTTAAACAAAATTCATCGGAATTTATAATTTATTGCCAGTCATAGACAATTTACGTTTCAAATGGCCAGTATTGTAAAATGGCAATTTCATAAGTAAAAAAAAACTTATTTATTTATAAAATGAAGCTATTGTGATAATTAGAATTCGTAAGCCTAAAGGACAAGACGCCTGGTTTCCATCGTTCGATGGATATGGTCGCGTTCACATCTCGCAGGCAGATACCAATTTTTCTAATGAAATACGTACTTAACAAATGTTCACGAACCACTTCCACGGTGAAGGAATAACACCGTGTAATATAAATAGGACCCGAAAAAAAAAAATTGCGTAATTACAGGTGGTAGGGTGTGTTGTGAGTTCGCTCGAATAGGTACCACCACCCTACCTATTTCTGTGAAGCAGTTATGCGTTTTGGTTTGAAGGGTGATGCAATAACTGTACTGTAAAAACCTGTGACTTAGAACTCATGTCTCGATATGGATAACAATATAAACATCAACAAAGTAAATGCTGTCGCGTTTATGTGGTTGGTTACGTTGATCTACATATTAATCGTTTGGTACCAAACGGTATAATGTTTTTTTTTAATTTTAAACATCAAAGGTCTCGTTCGGTGTTCTTTTATACACTATATTACTGATTGTACGAAAGTATAGTACTAACTTGTATCTAAATCCTGCAAAGTACGTCTGCCCAATCAGCGCAGCCCTGAGAGACTAGATATTTCACTTGTTCTGTGATTTGAGTTAACGTCCTAATGTGCACAAATGTGAACTATGAAGCTATGACGGTAGTAGCATAGTTTTCTAGTTTCGATTAGGACCAATATATTCTAATACTTTTTATATTCATTCACAGAACTAATAAAACAGGAATACACATTACCCCGCTATTTAATTTATAATTTTTGTTAACATAAATAGCAGGCGAGTAGTACATATTGCAATTAATTAGTATTTATTCATTCGTCTCTTGTCTGAGGATGTCAGTGTACTTTATCTAGCACAAGGACGTACGCGACCTTCTGTTATACGACTTGAAGCTACTTTTTACTGCAACGTTTAATTTATATTCATTTGAAATGCTGCAGCTAATTACATATTTATGTTTTATGACGGTCATAAAACACAACTTTCATTTTACATTCAAAATAATTATAATAATTTTATCGTTTACTATTTAATATTATTATTTAAGGAATCTTAAAAACTATAATGACTTGTTATTTTTTAATGTGTTTTACGACTACTAACCATGAGTGTCTATTTTAACCAGTAAGATAACTACTGAGAAGTTATTAATATTGTTTATAAGAGCTTCCGTGAATAAACGGAAACTTATCTATTTTACTTTAGTATTTTTTTATGTTTGAAAGATAGGCAACGGTGAATAATTTTGTTTTAATACACATACTATTCAAAATTAATCCAATTAACATGATGCGTGTAGCTTTGCATCTTGCGGTGAACACGTTAGCAGTTTCGCGTTAACGCATCAATTACTTGTAATGGTGAGAACGGCAATTTCCTCATTTTGTACAAACACTGGGCATACAAGTTGTGCGCAGCTGTGTCAGCGGGCGAACTGTAGAGCAATTTGCGTGTGCAAGCCGTGCACAGTGGGCGTCCACCGGATTAAATGAATCACGTACATATATATCCGTATTCACAATTTGTCCCAAACTATTTTCATTTACAATAAATAATAGGTAATATGTAAATTGTTTTTATTTGTATCGAATTTTATGTAGGTAATAATTAAAAATATTTGCATATGTTACGTTACTTTAATGATTTCATTTGTTTTACAATACTTACTTATTAGCCATTTTAACGACTTTGTAGTAGCTGTTTCTTGAAACCGTTCTTAAATTTGAGGGCATATTGTATGTCCTTTCTGGTTCAATAAGTTTCTACGGTGAGCAATAGTTGAAGGCATAAGGCGATTTTTGGAAATTTGGCGAGTCTAATAAATACTCTATGCAGGACGCCTTCTTGGACCGGCGTAGATATACAATATGCACTTGAACTTTAAATGCTCGTCAAATATGCTACCTCCGTATGTATACGTGGAAATATGAATATCAGCGAATACATTTACATTTGATGAGTGAATATAGAGAGTAAATTAATTGGAACACATTAAAAAGATTATAAGACACTGCACGTCGCTAAGAAACAGGTTCAATGCGATAAATTACGACAGGAATTTGGACTAAAACCGGTTGTTTGGCAGTACGAAATCAGGAAATGGAATTTTGTGAAACGCACGTTTACACAGTGCCTTGGTAGTCGCTTGGTCCTGCCGTAGATAGAATGCGAAAGACAAGAAATTTTACTTTTGTACGTGTAAACGCTAAACTTTGAAGTAATATAAAAATGGGTAGTCGATAAATAATATTTTACACTGCAAAAAGAGGAATAATAATAATCGTTAGCGATAAATAGTAAAATAGTCGAATAGATAAATCATATGCAGCATAATATATATCTAAGCATTTACTCTTCGAAGCGTTAGCATTGTTATAATTTGCTTTAATTTCTGGCTGTTATTGTAACGAGATTCAAGTTAAAGAATAGCTTTGGTACGCTCAAGCAAGCTGTTATGAAACAAACAGAATAGACCATTTTAATAAACAGGTCATTTTTTTCATCACCTACACGCTCTCAACAATTATTTAGCTGCAATTCGTTTGATATTTTGCCTCTTTTTACTAATTCAATGTTATTAATCTAACTTGCGAAGAGCACAAAAATATTTATGTATATCATTATATTTTTTAGGTGATCAGTAAACCTTATCAAGCCGCTTCCGAGGCCGAATCAACGAAGTTGTGCAACCATAAGCGGAAATTGTTGGCAACACTGCAGTCGAGGTCGCAGTCACCCGCCACTCCACCGCCACAAAACATGGAACAAAAGAGAGGTAATCTTTAATTGATTGCACATTCACAATTAACCCAACAACTCCTCTCATCTACGTACATATATAAGCTGATAAAAAAACACGTATCGATCACCAGAATTCAAACTAAAATAAAAATGCATCATAAAAATACACATAATAACTGGAAAATGTAGTTCCCCTCCGAATTTTCGGCGAATAAAAAAGAAACAATTAGAATGAGAAATAAGATCAAGTTATAAATAAAGGGCCGGATCGTCGAATGAAAACTCAATTTTATTCAGAATAGCAGAGCGTAAAATGTTATGTTAAGTGTAATAGAGCGATTCTGTATCATTTAAATTCATGATAAGCAAATGAGACGAGTTCCTAAAAAATGGATAAATCCAATGTTTTACAATGTTTCAACTGGACAGTTAATTGATACATTTTAACCTTTTGCAACTTTTAGTCTCAAAGAGCCATTTAGTGAATTATATCTGTGAAAACATTAAAACGTTTTATAATAAGCGGATTTTATCTTTAAGACCACGATAAAAGTGTTTTAATGAGCTGACACCGAGTGTTTATTGTTCATGGAGAATCTGTTACACGTGTTCAACTTTAGTTGTATGTTTTACACGGATCATACTTGCGTGGCTTACAAGCTCATCCAGAGTGACGTGGACGAGTATTATTATCCGATTAGCGGGCGGGTGTTCCGGGGCGCAATATCCGTAATCGGCCCTCCTTCATCCAATTACTTGAGTGTGAACCCGGCGAGGTAGTCAAGAAATCTCTGTTTCCCACATTTCTTTGTCAAACATCTTAATCACTGTTAGATTTTTGTAACGTCTTTGTATTCATCCGAATATCGAACTGTGTCAATTTTATTGAGTACGACTAAGAATAATTAAACGAAACCAAGCGATTCACAAAACGTTACATAATAATATAGTCAAAGCACCACATACGAAGTAAGTGTTTGAAAAGTATCAAAAGCAACAATGGTAAGTTGTCGTAGTTTTTCTTTGTAACAAAGGGTTGAGCGACTCTTTGTTGTTAAGTGGCAATATACAGCGTGTGGGGGCGGGGGTGCATTCTGTGCGACGTGAATAGATAGACGCTAACTGCACTCCGTCCGAGACCCGAGAGTAACAACCTACAAGCAGCCCGAACTCATTTGACCTCTTAAGTTTTTAGTTAAAAGCTTAAAAAAAAAAAAAAAAGAAATTTACTATGATTTGAAACCTTCTTAGTGGCATTCGCAAGTTTTCTTACTCTAGATGAAGTCGTTAATCGGAAATAAATTAAGTTCATCGTAACTATTATAAATTCTCAAGAAAAAATGTTTTGTTTTCTCCTTAAAACTAAATTACGACTGACAACTGCAACCCGGGCTAGTAATCAGCTAGTAAAATTGAATCGACATGACATGATAACTTTGAATCGAACGCAGCAGTGAAATTTAAACGACGTACCCCAGAATCGCGTAATTACAGAAAAGAAAGACAACCTTTGAGAAACAACAAATACGCTGGCGACTCGATCAGTGGCGGTAACAAAGACGAGAGTAATTTGAAACAATCGGCGGTGGTGCAAAGCGGCCGGTAGCATGGGTGCGCGCCCCGCCGACTATTGATCTGACGAGTCGCGACCACCCTGCGCCTCGTGCGCCCACCCCGTGCTGGCGCCTCGGGGACCACCCTCGCCTCGGCTCGCCCAACCATCACGGCCCCTATTTTAATTGCAAATCTGCCAGAAAATGTGCTAATAGATAACGGCATTATACTCGACTCGCTGACTAATTATGGAAGACTATAAAATCTCCAGATAGATCTATTTGTAGCTCTATCTACATATTTCTAGCTCTAATAAATTGTGATGATAGTCTTGTACAATATGTTTACAATAGACGGATGAAAAAAAAAAATCATGAATACCTGTAATTTTTATAAAGGACATAAAAACGATTATTCATAAAAAATCACAACTAAAAAAAATATAATAATAGATTATTTGAACTCTCAGACAAGGAGTCTTAAACGATAAATTTCTCGCTCTGTGTTGTAATGTTCTAAGCTCGCATAGGTTGATACCGCTTTGCTTATTTAATCCGTAAATAAAAAAGGTAAGTATTACTATTATGAGCGCTTGTAATTTAATTCTAGACGTACCTTCCCCACTGATAACTTTAAGCGTTCGTATCTAAGAGCTTTAAAAGCCGATTTAAACAATTTAATTAGCACACGTACATTCCTATAGTGTTAATTATTTTCTGTACATATTCTATTTAATTAAATTATGAAATATTCTCACAAAATCCATTCCATTCGAATTTTTAATATTATTATTCGCAATAAGCGTAGTATAATAAAGTTATAAGGGTCGTCTGGAGAGCAATCCAATGTCAGCAAGTCCGAAGAACCTTAATGAATGACATTGCGTTCAATGAAAGACATTCACATTGGCGCGATTATGTCTATTTTGTTAACATTGGGGCCTTGTGATTTGGGAAATTAAATAAGCAATACATTTTTATATTAAAAAAGTGTTCGTAAGATGTGAACTAATACGTAATATTCATTCATAAATATTCACGGGTAATCGGCGACAATGATTTTAAAATTATTAGCTTATTCGGGCAGGCGAGAAAGAGACTTGAATGGAAATCGACGCATTGCTTTGTAAATGCCTTTTCCTATTGCCATATTTTATCGATTGACGTAATTACAATAAAATAATTCACATTGATTTAACAATCTCAGTGTGCTTGGTGTAGGTATTTGGTCAATGCTGTTCGAATAGTTTCGTCAAATAATGGACCGTTCTAAATTAATCATTAGCATAGGAAAACTAAAGCTTTCCAAGTACTTTAACCTGTATAGATGTTAATTTGAAAGATCACCGCAAAATATACTTAATGTAACTATACTTGAGACCTTAGAACTTGTATCTCAAGGTGGGTGGCGCATTTACGTTGTGAATGTCTATGGGCTCCAGTAACCACTTAACACCAGGTGGGCTGTGAGCTCGTCCAATCACCTAAGCAATAAATATATATATACCTAGTCGGGTCATAAATTCTGTCACATGTTTAATGTAAAATAATTGAAACAAGTTTATTCATTATGCAACCATTCATATACCAAAATGAACTTAACAAAACATAGATTCTTATGACACTAAAGTTTATTCAAAATGACCTCCGTGATTTTGAATACAGGCCTTCAATCTGCGCGGCCAGTCGTCTATCGCAGCACGAACGAGGTCCATGTCAATATCGGCGGCTGCCTTAATCAAGGATGTCTTGAGTGACTCCAAATTGGGATGAAGCTTTGAGCACGCCTTTTCCTCCAAGTGTTGCCATATCTTGTAATCTAACGGATTCAAACCTGGACTGGAGGAGGGCCAGTCTTCGTGCCGGATGAAGTCGATTTCACGCGCCGCCAGCCAGTCTTGTGTGCTCTTCGCTCTATGAGCTGGCGCCGAATCTTGTTGGAATACCCAGTGCCTGTTATTGAACATGGTATGAGAAACAGGTTCTACAAGGTTCGTCAGGACTGTATTTTGATACACAACTGCATTCGTTTTTACACCTTTCTCACAAAAAGGTACCTCTGTTAAGCCCCAATAAGAAACTCCCAAACATACCATGAGCGAGGATGGAAAATGACCTCGTTGGACAGGTGGAATACGGTTGCTCGCTTCTTCACTACTGTGTGCGTACACCTTATCATTTTGTTTGTTGTAGCTCTCTTCTACGGTAAAAATTTTTTCATCCGAAAAAAGAATTTCCCGATATTTTTTTCCCGCGTACCGCTTCAACAAAGCGCGGCATCTCTTTAGTCTCAGGTCCATTAGACGAGCATTCAAACGATGTCCTGTTTTTCTTCGATATGCCCGAAGCCCTAAGTCTTCATTTAACACCCTTTTCACCGTGGTTCTGCTTAACCCCATCTGAAGGGCCAACAGTTTCTGCTTACGTTTGGGATTTCTTTGAATTCGCGCCTTCACAGCTTTTATCACTGCTGGAGTCCTAACAGACCGAGGGCGACCACTTCTTGACCTGTCATGTAGACTAGAGTCTTCATTGTATCGTTTGATGGTACGATAAACGAATCTTTTGGTTATATTAAAATTTTTCAGTATGTTAAAAATTCAAATTTCGCGCCAATTCAAATTTTTAACATACTGAAAAATTTGAATTGGCGCGTAACCGCAACGATGCAACGCAATAACTGCAACACGGTCTTCTTTAAGCGTCCACTCCATATTTAAAAATGAGTAAAATTCTAAAAGTATACATTTTTATTTTCATGAACAATTCGAAATTCGAATTCAATAAACTTTTTTGTGGCCAGCATTCTAAAAGAAAAGTTTTTACTGTGTGACAATACTTATGACCTGACTAGTTATATGTAACTGAGAAGCCATGACGTCATACTTGGTTGATAGACATAATGAAAAATGCGCCTTATTCAATGGGAATTAATTTAATAATACAAAATTTTAATCCTTACTGTATTGATTTACCACCCAATAATTTTTTTTTGTGTAATAATCCAATTTCTGATAGTGCAGAAATGAAAGAAAAAAAAATCACGATGTGTAATAATTAGTCGTGATAAAATCTACGATCATTTAAATTTTATCTTTATGTTTTACAGTTATGAGTACCGAGATTGTGCTGAAGAAGAAAACTAAGAGAAGGGGTGGACTCCCAACTAACGTTACTATGTCACAAGTCATGGTGCAAAGGGAATTATCGCTACATGATATAAAGGTACATCCTAGCAATGTTTTTAAATCATTCTTGTCTGTTAAAATAAATTACGCGATATAATATCTTCCAATAATCTAGATTCGAAATTGTTAAGAAAAGTAAGTTCAAGAAGAACTGGTTTTCGAACTGTCATGTTTTACCTATCAATGCAGCTGATGCAGTACGGCTTAGATATAATAACGAGGCTCGATTGTTTCAGCGGTAAATTAAATTTTGCATAAATTAATTTAGTTTTATGTTACTGTTTCAGTTCCATGACACTGAACTCAATAGAGAAATTGTTCAGACATCTCAACGTGTCGTTAACAACCAACCGTGTCCACCATCAGCGTACGGGTCATCTCAACAAAATCTCTCGGGCGTTGCATCTCAGGGCAACGAGATGAGACACGAAGCACACCCTCCAAGAAGTTCCCATTACCTAACTGTCAACAGTGGCTGGATTTCCCAACACCAAGAAAAGTCAGACAATGGACAGTCCTCGAGTCATTCGGCGATGACTACTGTTCAACCATCTCTTAATGGTACACCAGTGTTAGGTTCTAATGGTCAAATAATTGGCGTGAATACAGGGTACAGCAAATATTCAAGTTACAAGAATAATATGGCCGTTAATTCGAACGCAACGCCCCAGGAAATGAAAGACGAAAAGAAAGAAATGAACATACAGCATCAAAAACATTCTTATAAAGAAGAGGAATCTCAAATGTTTTGCGGTCTTAATCAAGCGTTAACGCCAGAAGTTATGCAAAAAATAAACGAACAACAACATATATTTATTCAACAAAATCAAAAACAAATAGAAATGGCCATGAAAGGTTTCCGATCGCAATTGACGGATAACGGCAACCAAAACAAATCGCAAAATCAAAATCAATACAATCAAGCGCAGCTAGTGATACAAAACGGGGCCGTTGTTAAAACCAATCCCGCGAAAACTCCACCGTGGCAAGTGAAGAGAAACGAATCTGCGAATTCAATGACAAGCCCTGGTATAAAGGCAAGTAAGTCTGATAATCTGGACAGCGAAGAAGCGAACACAAACGTATCGGAGGACTCGTCAAGTTCCTACAGTTCGTTTTCCAGTGAACAATCAGTAAACCACACCGTATGTTCCCGGGTGCCGCCGCTACCGCAGCACTACTCGATGCTGGGACAACACTGGCCTGTTATGGACACAACCAAGAAACGAAACAAACCCAACAGTAAAGGCAGTAAAAAGAAAAACCCTCCCACGGAAAATAAAATGCTGTCCTACGGTAATAACGGAGTTCGTCTGGTGCACGATACGAAAGGAAACACAAACGAACTACCGAACACTAATGTTCCTTCTTTTATGGATGATCCTAATGGGTACCTAGCGCAACAAACCGTTTTGTTAAACAATACCATTTCCAGACAAGTCGGCATAAACGCGACCTACGAAAGCTCTCAGTACGACCATTCTGTAAATTCTAATTGTTTCGGAGCACAAAACTCCGAAAAGAAATCGGCATCAAAATCAGTGGAGTCGTCCAACGTGCTAAGGAATCATGTGCCGAATCACTCTTTATCTCCGACGTCCACGCCAGACAGCAGTGTGCTATCAGAAAACACACCACAATGCTGTAAAGGGTGTAACGTATCGAGGCGGCCTCCAGCTCCGGAATGCAATGAAAATCATTCGAGGTTTAAATACAGCAAGCACAACATTTTCAAATTGGAGCACGACAATACGACGTCAAGTACGAAAAACAACTTTGAAGACAATCCAATAACGTCTACTTTCGTAGAGCGATGCTCTTTAGGCGATAATAATGGACCCATACAGGCAGCTACAGTCAGTACCAGTTCAATAACGGAAACCTTACAACTTCCCGAACCATCGCCCACGCTATCGAATAGCTCTCGCAATACAGATACCCCGCACAGTAGCGGTTGTGTTAATAATCAAGCTTTATCTAATTCGATGTATACGTTACCGAGTCCGGCCTATTCGAACACTGGCTCTGGAAGAGATAGTTTCAGCAGTAATCCTTCGACACCAGGAAGCGGTCAGATGTATCCTTATAACTCTCCAGGACCACCTGTCAGTAATCAGTCCATCACTGGAACACAAATGCTGCATTTTATATCAAATCACAATGTTAATAAAAATCTTATGGAGGTAGACAACATATCGACAATGGTAGGAGTGAAGTCGGGCATGAAAACTCCGCAAGAGATTTATAAACTCGAGCACCGGCATTTGACAGAAAATGCAATGCCCGGTTACTGTCCGCCGCCGCATTTGGGCGGTGGTCCTGCGCACTCCTTGATACAAACCTGCTATGTACAAACTTTTGTGACAACAATGGCCAGTGGCTTCTCTGTGACTAGAGACACTGTAACGTCTGTGTTAGCCGGAAAGGCAAAAACTGCTACAACATCCATCAATGCTTCACAGGCGAATTTCGTGAGACCCCCGCCGCCGCCCAGCGTCAACTTAGCGACCTCCTATGCCATTCCAAATAACCAACCAGACCCGTTTATTAATTCAGTTAATTTACCAACGAGCTACCCGCTGCACATTGCGGGAACCACAGCACAGAATATGATATCCAAATCTCCATTAGAAATGGTTCAGAATGTCATTGGGAATTTAACACCTAAATCTGACATCAATATTTCTCAAACGAGCTCTTTGGCTCAAATACGAAGGACATGTCCAACAACTCCAGGACAGATACTTATATCTTCAACTGGCCAAATTATCGTGTCCAATAATCATATGCCCCCACCGCCTCCGAAAACAACCACGTCATCGTCATTGCACTCAAGTACTAATGTGAGCGCGTCCGTGACTCAAGTCATACCGGCCGTCGGTGGTGTGCAGTCGCTCGTAAATCAACCGGCTGTTGTGGTCAATACTTTACCAGCGCCATTCGTCATCCAACCTTCGATGATGGCGGTTGACGGTCAAGTTGTCCAGCAAAATGCTGTTTTGCCGCAGATCGTAACAGGGGGAATTGTGTCAGCTCAGTCGTCGCACGAAAATGCAAGGAACATTGATGTCAAAAATCAAATGAACTTCGTACAAGGTGTTGCGATGGTATCACCAGAGAGCATAAAAAAGAGAAGTAAGAAAAAGAAAAACCAAACTGCCAACATAACGAGCATGTTGCAAATTGCAGCCCCTCAGCAGAACAACAATTTGATGGTTCATCATTCTTCACCGCAACACAATTCCAATTCACAGTTCTCTCCCCGAAGTTTTCAACTATCACCGAACAATAATATATCGCCAACTCCGATGCTGCAAGCTTTGACCATAGTTCCTGGTAAGTCTGGAACTCCGGCTCACATCGTAATGAACGGCCAAAGTAACAACAATAGTTATGGATCTCAACAAATATTAGCAAACACGTCTCCCTCTCAACAAATAAACCTACTACAGCCCGTCAATCTAATAAACAATGCAGGAGGCGTAATGCCAAACTTCCCGGCCTTCCAACAGTTTATCGTACCAAATCTTGGTGGTATGGTGATGACAGCCGACGGTGCAGCTCTAATTCAAGATAACTCTGCCGGAATGCCCATGCAACTTCAACTTCAAGCCGTCAACGGACAGAACGTTCTCACCCCCGTCCAGAACTCGGGGGTGTTCACGGCAGGCACAGGGGGCAGCATGGTCATACGCGCTCAAAACCAACAAGGAAAAATGATACAGTCACAACACAGTCCCGGGGCGCAGTTTTTGTCACCGAACGGACAGGTTATGATGAACAGTCCTAATTTCAATGGACAACTGAGTCCGATGCTGGCGAACCTAAGCCCAACTAACGTCACGTTTGGAGCGAGTCCGCAGCTGCGGCCCGGCGCGGTGCAATCTCAGGAGTTCCTTCAGACCAATCAAAGTGGACAAACGTTAATGGTCCCGATGTCGCCGAAGCAAATCTCGATATCAAGCGCGCCGAATCGTGCCTCGTCGACCTTCGTACAGAACACCACTATTGTTCAGCAGCAGACGACGCTCGTGTCTAATTCATCCAACGTGCACGTGGCGTCCGTTCCGACGTCCTCCGCTCGACTGAACTTAGATCCGAACCTTCTGTTGGGAAAGAAGCACAAGGGCAAAAGCGCGATTCAGAGGAGTCAGGCTGTTGAAGAGCACAAAGAGGAAGCGAACGCTGAGGAGAACGAGTCGACGCTGCGGCACGTGCGGCACTCTGTGTCTACTCAGACGTTGCTGAACCAGGCGAGGAACAAGTCGCCGGGCAGCAGCCCGCCCGACACCACCACGCACAGCCCGCTCGGCGCCGACACGCGGCTCGCGCAGCCCGACACCACCACGGAGTCGCCCGAGCCCGCAGACACCAGCTCCTCGGTCAGTGCTCTGTGCTATACCATATACTCACCAACTCATCTATCACATTCATTTCTCAGACAATAATTGATACTGTAGTAACATAGATGACGACTAAATGTAAAAGTCTTACCCCACTTGAAAGTTAAATAAGCAACAGCATTCATATTTAAAGAAAAAGGTTTACCTTCCTTCTTCCCTTTTTCTGTATATTGCTCCTCGGTCAGTGCTCTGTGCTATACCATATACTCACCAACTAATCTATCACATTGATTTCTCAGACAATAATTACTGCAGTAACATAGATGACGACTAAATGTGAAAGTTTTACCCCACTTAAAAAGTTAATTAAGCAACAGCATTTATATTTAAAGAAAAAAAGTTTACCTTCCCTTTTCTGTGTATGTTACGGCCTGGTAATGAGACCTAAAGATACGGTTGTTAAAGTCAAGTTTTTTATATTCTTCTTATAGTCTGTTTATAATATGAAAGCTCCATAATACATAATATGAAGCGAAATGAGATGAAGTTGCTTAATTTAAGACTTTCATCAATTGGCATGAAATTAAATGAAACGAAGTCTTAGTAAAATTGTGGCTATTTACTGAGATTAAAATTTATTCAGTGGACTTTTTGAAAGAACCCGAGAAGCTAAGTTTAGCGGCTTGATTCATTTTCTGACATTTGTGCACTTTAATAGATGCTAAACAGTTAATAACGTTATTATACACTTAAACCTGAAAAAACATTAAATCAACAGAATAAAACAGTTCACAAAATTGAAGTTCCTTGCCTAAAGAAAAATTGCCAGTAATAAAATTAGACAAGTTAACGCAAATTTAACCAATATTAACACAAAAAAATAAAAAAAATCTTTAATATTATTATATTATTTTAATAACACGGGTTCAGCCTTTGTCTAAGTTTTTAGCCATCTGGTATTAAGTCTCAGCTGAGAAAATGTTTCGAAAACACTAATTGGGTACAAAAAATATATTATATATAAAATCAAAATGAACTCTAGTGCACATATCGAAAATTACGACCGAAACAATAAAAAATAAAATAAGAAACATCTAATGGTACGAACCGATTCAATAGAATCATTTGTATAGACATTGTTATTTTTTGCAATATGTGATAATTTTAATATTTATTAGCTTTTCGTAGTCAAAATCGTCTACTGAATGTATTTAAACTAATCATACCGAACAACTACAATACAAAAAAGGTGGCATGAAGCTGGTGTTTTATCTGTGAAGGTTATGGGACATACAAATGAGTCAAGCAATTTTTCAGACATAGAACATATCTGTCAAATCTTTAATAAAAGAAAGGCTACAGTTGTTAGTGGAACAACAAATATATAAGGTTTATGTTGCCGACTGATATATATTAATATGAGTATACATAGACAAATCACATACCTTAAAAATTTGTTCACATTTCAGGCAATGGTTCAATGCGTGTCCAGTAGCGAGCAAGACATGACCGAATCTCGGGACCAGGTGTGGCCCGCGCCCAATGACTTCCCGTCCGATACGGACTCACAAAGTTAGTCAATTTACTTTGTCTTTTTTATTCCTACCCAAGCTGATGATCTAGAGATACTATATCAGCATCAGCGGGCTAGTAGGTGAGTTCACGGGGCTCAAACCTAACGATGTTTCTAACACGAACCCTAGCAAGAGCCGTGCTTCGCAGAATCTACCACCGGATCGGAAACGCGACCCGCTGAGAAGATCCGGCGAGAAACTCAGTGGGCTGTGTCTATGGGTTATTACTTTGTCCAACTTTAGATATAAGTTTTAACTCAGAAGTATTATAAATATATTGATTTTTTTGCATTTTTACCTACGAAAATACTGAAATTGGCATACCAGAATCAAGTAGAAGGTTTCAACCGAATTAATCTATACTAATATATAAATCTACAGTGGTTTTTACGGATGTCCTATTATAACTACTGAACCATGCATCCGATTGACTTAAACTTGGTACCTATCTTGGTAGAAAATACACGTACTTAATGGATAGGCTAATATTTATATGAGTGTTGGACTCCCTACACCAGTTGCGGGGGCGTTAATGATGAGAATCTTTGTGGGGATGAGAAATAATAATGTTAATTTTAAATGCCCAGCGAAGCGGACGGGTACAGCTTGTTACGGATAAACACACAAACACATTTTCCATAGGTACGGTTTCATTGAAATTGAATATCAAATTGAATTAAAATTGAAAATCGAACACAGGTGGAACGACATGAAAAGGACAGAACTACACAAGTGCTCGATGAAAAAAAAAAACAACGCGGTTAAATGTTTATGCTCAGTATCTTTATAGACTTCGGTGATGATTTCCTTGCGGTCTTAATTAGATTAAAGTATAACTCGGTAGGCAGCGGCTTGGCTCTGCACCTGGCATTGCTAAAGTCCATGGGCGGCGGTAACCACTCACCATCAGGTGGGCCGTATGCTCGTCTGCCTACAAAGGCAATAAAAAAAAAAACAAAAAAAGTCTAGCTTCCAGTCCTTTAACATGAAATTTCTCTATCTGCCTTACAATCTTGTGTTTGGACAAAACAAAACTTCTATATTAATTAGTCTTTAGCTTGCTCAATATAAATGACTGAAAGTTTCGTTGTTTTTTCCTTACACTGAATATACCTACATTTTGGTTTGACCCTGTTGGGTATAGCAATAAAAAAAAAGAACCTCGTATAATGTTTCGCAGACCTTATGTCGAACGTACCGTTGCTGCGAGCGAACATGAGCTCGTCGCCGCTGAACTGCCAGACGGTGATGCCCGCCGCGTCTGCCTACTACGAGAGGATGCATCCGTACAAGAGGAAAAACGAATTCGGCGACGGGTCTTCGTACAGATCCGATAAGATAATGCGGACGAACGGGTTCGGCGTTAACCACGGACTGACAAAGGACTTGCGCGATTATAGCGCTATGACTGTGAGCTCGCAAGACCGAAGCTACAGGCACTACCAGGCCGCGTCGGACAGACATAACTTCAGTTCTGGCGACGGTAAGTGAGACCCCGCCGTCGCTTTATCCCTTCCCCCTTCACTACTGTGCTTCCTTGTACCCTTTGCTGTCATTTTATCTTATCTATAATAAAAATATTGGTTTTTATCTGACTGTATGCACTTAACGAAAATGTTGGTCCCTTGGTTCACAATAATCGATTCTAATGACTGTTTTCGTATTGACATTTACCGATTTCACTTGTGTTTTTTAAATGAATTTAATTTTTTAATTAAATTGTTAGCTAAAAAAAATCTAATTAGATCATTCTATCTTTAAAATTGTTGTAAATAAATTGCAAACGAAACCCCCCTTGTTTCTGGATTTCTATCAGTCATTTCATGCTTCAGTCATAGCTAACAAAATTCAAATTTTAAATTGTTGTGTCTTGTATTGGTTATGGATTGCTTGATATAATCAGGATGTATGATTTAATTTTAATTATATATTAATACGTAAAAATCGGACATAATAAACATCGTACTGACGTGTGTTGTGGTGTATTTCAGCTTCTACATAATGCGATACTATCGGTCATTGGTTTTCTTTTGGTTGGGTTAATACAAGATACAGCTGTTAATATATTAAGGGTGTACTGGAAACTAATCAGAATAAAACAGCGATGTGCAGCGTGCAAACGTTCTCACCCAGGCTTTCTGTCGCTTTCCATTGCACCATATCTATGAAGTAACAAAATTGGCTCACAAATTGGGACACCATTACTAACGCATCATTGTAAAGCCATCATTCCATCCGCTCGTCGTTGTAAGTACGCACGTTTCACACATATATGTACCTCGAATCTATATTATTTCTTCTGTGTTTAAAATAAATTATTGTAATTACTAATTCTTTGAAATAAAACCTAGAAAGACTTCGCGAAAAATCAACTTATAAATATATTTAGCTTTTTATTATGTCGACCATTAGGGTCTTTCGATACTCAGAAAATGTATTTGTTTTAATGATTTCAAATATGTATATTTAATTAGAATACACATGATAGAATCGTTTTGAAAGAGGAATAGCGTTCTTACGTTGAATTTGGAGGCGGGTCAACGCTTAAAGTGGCGGGTAACGTCGATAGATGCGAAGAGCGACGAGGAGGATGTCGAGACCGAGGGCGAGGCTGAGGGCGAGGCGGGGGACGAGGCGGAGGACGAGGCGGGGCAGAGGGACAGAGGGGACAAGTTCGCGAGGGGGCAGGTGGTGTGGGGCCCGGCGCCGGGGCACGCGTCGTGGCCGGGGCAGCTGGAGCGGCGGCGCGCGGACGGGCGCTGGGAGGTGCGCTGGTTCGGGGCGCGCGGGCTCGGCGTGCTGCACCCCGCGCGCCTGCTCGCGCTCTCCGACGGCCTGGACGCGCACCACGCCGCGCGAGAGCGACACAGGAAGTGAGTCCGGACCCGACCCCCCACCGACTCCCTCACAGACTTCCTCACAGACTCCCTCACAACATTCCCTGTCGAACCGCCTTCCTATCGGTGCCTAGAAATGACATAGTACGATTTTTTCAACGTACGTACTAGTCGATAAACGTAATTAACCGTGGCCAAGATCGCACAATTTATATTCCATTAAACTTGCATAGCGTGAGAACATTGTGTATGACTGTATCGACCATTCTCTTATTTATGACAGCATAATTAAACCTTTTATAGTAACGTCATGTTGTATTGCTAACCCGATCCAAAGAAACTGTGTAATTTGTTTATTCGAATATCCGAAGCTGAAATCACACCCGATGACGTCACGATGTAGATAAATATTTATGTTTTATTTTCTTTCGTCGAAGCAGGAGTAGAAAATTGAATACTTTATTGGAGAACGCGATCCAGGAAGCGATGGCGGAACTCGATAAAAATAGCGGAACCGGCGCGTCCGTCGCACAGCGGGAACGGGACCGCGAGGGGGACAGCGACGCCCCCTCCCTCACAGACACTCCGAAGAAGAGTAGGAAACGTGATAAATCCAAAAATAAAGAGAAGAAGAAAAGTGCCGCTAAAATATCTCGGAACAAACCGACTGATACTCGTCTACGGAGCTCACAGTGAAGACGCTGCCGCAGTGGACACGACCTAAAGGCTCTTTAACTAAATACAAGCATTATTACATAAATGTTTGTATATTACTCTTCGTGTGTAAAATAATTCATTATTATCGTTTGATGAATGAGAACTACAACGAACAATTTTCAATAGAGGCACTTGTACATTATTTTTCTATTCGATGTTGGCAGCACGCGTCAACCGTTTGCCTACGAGAGAACCTGACATTATTTGTTTTGAGCTCCTGTAGATTATACAGACTACTGTGTGCTTAGTGCGAGTTTTTTAACGTTCTCGATAGAGTAAAAGTAACCCAAATTTGTATGCAGTTGGAACAGCGCTTCTAGCGGCAAACGTTTCAATTCCATAAAAATTTCATTTAACTTTTACGCTATCGAGAACGTTAAAAAACTCGCACTAAGCTCACTGTACGCTCGAAGTTCGCCCGACGTAGCTGCGTCGGGTAGAGCGATGTGGTGACGTCACACGTGTAACGTTTGTAAGATCGTCTACCATTGCGACCATTGTACCTTTACCTTGAATAGCAAGAGTAAGATTATTAATCAAAGTAAAGGTGTCCCACGTTCGTTCATATACAGGGTGTAAGGTAAAGCCTTCCGGACGCCGAAAAGGAACAGTAAAATCTAACATAACCTTAAAATAATATTCATTTGCTAATCTATGCAAATGTCAAGGCCAGCGACCTCTGTAGCCGCGGTCGTGCATGGCGCCTACCTACACGCAGCCTTAAGCCCGCTGAGTCTCTCGCCGGATCTTCTCAGCGGGTCACGATTCCGATTCGGTAGTAGATTCATTCGCGAAGCAGCTGCTCTTGCGTTGTTAGGTCCCCTTTGGAGGCGTTCGGGCAGCTGTTAGCAAATCTCACCCCTCCTGGTTAAGCCTTTGCTCGCCCACCTGTCCTGGTGAAACTGGAAAGGCCTCCGGGCCACCAGTAATCCTTCATTAAAAATATAAAAAAAGTTAAAAACTCGCAGCCTAACCTATAAAAAATAAAATTATCTGCACAAATTGTTCACGATGCCGCGGTGGTCAGATTAATATTACTTAAGATGGTGTTTTAGACCTACACAAGGGTTTAAAAATTAAGTTGACTTTGCTAGTTGACAAAATAAATAAATTAAAAAGGGGAAAGAAGCATATAGTTTTAATTTTGAATAAGCTCCTGTGACCGCATGGAAAAACCGCAGATGCAGTGATCGATGAGTCGAACGTATGTATGAACGACATTGCGCGTTCACGAAATTAAAAGCTAGCTCAATAGTTGGATTAACAAATGAAAAATATTTTTTCGCTTTTTATAGGTATTTTTCTTCCTATTTCGGGCAAGGAAACCGTTACATTAGACCCTGCATAAATGAACTTATGTAATTTATCATCACGTTATATCGACATCACATACATTATAGTGAAACTAATTGTATAAAAGAAATTAATAATATAGAGAAACGTTTATCTTAGATAGTTCAATTATGTTGAGATTCTATTTCATATACTTCACTTATAAACAACGCAAAGCTAATCAAACTGCGATGACGAGCGATTCCTTGCGTCATGTTCATCAGACAACTGCCGGCGACGCGGCGTCGGCCTCCAGACAAGTCCTTTTGAATTTTAGATGTTCCTAATAAACTAAATCGAAATTATAATATCACTATTGAAATCAATATATTATAAAGCAATGGTTGATTAAACGCGAAATTATATAAAGTGAAGTACCTAGTTGTCGAGTAGATATTTTAAACGACGAGATTTAAAATCTTTGTTGTACTATTAAAAATAATATGTATGTATTTTAGATTAATTCGTAGTTAAACTTAAGTACCTAGGCTTGTCAATGTCAAAACTGTGTTTTCTTGATGTCATTTATGATGTGGTACAATTATTACATAATACAGAGAAATGTTATTTCATTAAAAAATTATGCTATAAATTTTGTAAATTGTGTTTTTGTTAGAAAGTAATAAGTTTAACATGATTTCTAGTCAAAATATTGAGCATATAATAAAAATGTAGATATTACATATAGATGAAGTAATTGACAATAACACAGGCTTGTGTGTGGCGTGGGCCCCGCGTCGACGTTGTTCCGATTAAATAATTAATAATTAATATGTACAGAACATTATTACTTTCGACATTGTGCTACTTGTTTGCGTTATTAATTTTATACTTTTGTTAATATTCTATGTATAAATATAAGGGCTACATTTCAGTAAGTTGAAATTCGGCAATCCAACTATGAGTTTCAATTTATAAAATATATCACTAACATAATATTATAAAGTTTTTGCGTAATATTTTATTTAAATTAGTTTCGAATTTTTTCATCATCGGTTCAGAAGAGTGTGTGAGAGTTAAGTTTTGTTTTGAATGTAATTTCCATCACCGAACCAATCACATCGTAGTAAAGGTAGATAGTAAACCACTGTCGTCATTTTTCAGTTCTAATCGTAAAGAATAAGTTCACTCGAAGTGATAATAATTGATAAGAATATGATTGTGGTAAAAGGGAGATTATTTTAAAAATATTTTATTCACAAAAAAAGCTATTGTTAATATTATAGTTCATAAATGGTGTTTGAAAATTTTAGGTAGATTTTTAATTGTACACGTCAATCAGTTTATTTTTTCTTTGATAACTAGATGTTTGTTATTGTCAGTCATTGTTAGTTTGTTCGCGATATGCAGAATATGTTTAATGTCCCAAAACATAGCGAAAATTAATCATAGCTTATGTACTGTTTTATAATGCCGTATTTTAATAAAGCTTAGAGATTCCATAATATGATAAATGAATATGAGTTCAGATATTGACATAGTATTTAATGTTAAATGGTAATTGTTTAAAATAGTCGAATAGCACTTCCCTATGAGATGGTATTATGTAAATAATCCTTCTGTAGTTATGTATAGATTTTATTTCGATGAAATTAATGTTTTATAGACTAATATACAATATAAGATTATTTATTTGTTTTGCTGTGTACATATTTTTTTTTTTCAATAAAATGTACCTGTTTTAATTGTTTTGTTTTATTGACTTTATATATTTAGATAGTTTTTTTGTTGTTGGCACGGATTGTCATACCAGCTGATGTCTCAGCTCACACTAATTCATAACGTTAATGCAGTCGCCCGTCTTGAGATATGATTAAATAACGGCTAAACTTCGTGCGATTTACCAAAGATGGGCAAGAAACCAATACGCACAACTAAAATCGAAAATACTCTCTTTATTTAAGTAGTTTTGGTGGTTGTATTTGATTTATTGACGTAGGTGGACGTAGCACGCGAATCACTATACCAAACCGTTAAGTTGAAGGCCGCTTCTTACTTTCTGACATTGGATTGGATTCTTAACCACAATGGAGTAACGGCTTTCCCTTCCTAAACACCCAAAAGCATGACTGCTTGGTGAGAAATGATAATAATATACAGAGCTATTGACTGCTGTACTACCCTAGTGACTGCTTGAATATTGCAGTACAAACCCGCGTGTGCTCAACGAACTCACTATCAGAATTGATTGGGGCTCATTTCTAATTTGAAATATCTAGGTTGACAAATGAGCTGTGCCATTTCTATTTCATGAATGATTCTAATAATCCTGTGTTAAATTTATCTCGGAGTCAAAATACTGGAGCTGGTACAAATTTTTGGTTCGAAAATGCGGTAAGGTGACAGAAGAACATCATCTCATTAATATTAAAATGTGTAATTATGACGAAATACTGGTGGTAGGACCTCTTGTGAGTCCGCACGGGTAGGTACCACCACCTTGCCTATTTCTGCCGTGAAGCAGTAATGCGTTTCGGTTTGAAAGGTGGGGCAACCGTTGTAACTATACTTGAGACCTTAGAACTTATATCTCAAGGTGGGTGGCGCATTTACGTTGTAGATTTTTATGGGCTTCAGTAACCACTTAACACCAGGTGGGCTGTGAGTTCGTCCACACATCTAAGCAATAAAAATAAATAAAAAACGAAAAAATTTAAACATCCACGATATATCCCAAGGTTTTTAATGGCTCTATTAAATAGTTTAAGGTCGTCTGGGTAAATAGACATTCATGTGCATTTTTCTCGTTTTTGCAAGTTTGCATATGAAAAGGAACATTTATTCTTCCACTTTTACGTGATATTGGTTGAATATTATGTACTGTTGCTAATAATTAAAAAAAAAAAAAATTGTAGGATCTTTATTCAAAAAAGGATTTAGACGACAAACCTTAATTAATTCAACATGTTTGTGTATTGTTGAATAAACGCTGATATGTATATGAAATTCAGTACTACATAGTTCATAGCCTTAAATCAGATCAAGTGTGTTATGGTACCTAGTAATAAATCGATGAGAGTGAACAAAACAGTAAATAAACGAATGTACAGTCATAAAAAGAACCCTACTGTAAAATACAAGACTGGAGACCCTTCAACATATTAGGTATGAATTTCTGGTCGGACTGAATTATGAATTGAAATTTTGCGTTGATGTTAGAAGTACATTTAAATATTTAGTTAGCACAAAATATGATTTTATAGGTACCCATAATAACCTATAAAGACACACATTATATTGATGACACTCATTTATATTGATTACACCCACATTTTATTGCATTTAAGTATGAAGGAACATCTAGGAGACCCTTCAACATATTAGGTATGAATTTCTGGTCGGACTGAATTATGAATTGAAATTTTGCGTTGATGTTAGAAGTACATTTAAATATTTAGTTAGCACAAAATATGATTTTATAGGTACCCATAATAACCTATAAAGACACACATTATATTGATGACACTCATTTATATTGATTACACCCACATTTTATTGCATTTAAGTATGAAGGAACATCTAGTACAATAATTTAAGCACTGTTCGTAGTGGAAGGCAATAGTAACAGCTCCAACTTTTTTTGAGAGATAGCTTAGACTTGCGCATTGGACTCACTGTCTATCATTGCGTATAATATAAACTAACGTTTTCCGGTAACTGATATTTTTTAGATCATGCCTATTGGGCTAAGGCAGTTGAATCAATCTGTCCTTTGACTACTGAACTAGTATTGATTGTTCATTAATCAAATTATTATCTCTTTGGACAAGTATATTTTGTACAAAATGTAGTAATATGTATTATTATAATTAAACTGATAATTTTTGACAATATCGAATTTTCGTTGTAACAAATATATTATTGAAATTTGCGGTTTGCAGAACAAAGGACTTCAACTTTTACTGTAACAACAAGCTTTGGTTTCATGTGATGTGCTGACATAAATCTACGTCGAGTAGGCTCTGCAGTGCAATGTATCCAGTATTCCGCATGCTATTTGTTTAACTGTAGGTCTTGACGTTCTTTTATGCAATCCTTCACAATTTCAAGCGATGAACAAACAAACATCATCCTATGAATGCTTTCTGAAAAATTGTCGCCTGCAATATGTTCGGATTAAAAACAATACTGTGTATGTCGTTTTAAAATAAATGATGAAGGACCATGCAGCTGTAGCTTTTAACAGAACAAATATTTTGTGAATGAACTTCCTGCTGGTGCATGATTTCGTTGTTTTTTAGACAACAAACAGACCAGGGTAATATGAGTTCGTATAAGCTAACGTCGATAGTTTTGGTAGGAATTTATACAGTAAAAATTCTTATTTCTATGTGAAACAGAGAAATGTTTACCTAAATATATTATAAAATTTTATGAAGTTTGTAGAATGTGTTACCTATTCAAACCTTTTTGTATGTACAATGTACATATTCTTAAACTTAGGTAGGATTAAAAATCGAAGTTAATTTTCTCAGTGAAATATATTTTAAAGAGTCAAAAAGAACACAGAACAAAGTTAAATAAAACGGAACAAGCTGGTATTCATCTTGCTGGTGAAATAATTCTAAATTCGTTTAGTTTATTCTCTCCATTTCTCGCGTCACTCATTCGCTTGCCAATTCTGTCAAATTCACATTGTGAAAGTTGACGTTATACTCATGACACCATGACACGCATGAAACCTGAAATGTAGCAATAGAATTAGGTACAAACATGATATCGCGCGTGTCATTCATTGTTGCACGACGAGACAGTCTGACATGTTCGACCGCCTCGATAATAGAAAGACAATTTGATCATGGTAACATTTATTTCTTTAAAATTGGGGTGGGCAGTGCATCTAGTATCAATAGTAAAATATTGTAATATTTTTTTAAGTTTCGTGAAGCTTTTTGCAAAATTACACCATGATCAAGATTATGTCGATTGTATGATCTAAATTCTTCAGTTGAACGGGTGTATTGTTTGAAAATAATGTAACCAAAGATAATAAATCCGTCAGGCACATTAGTACGTATATATGCAAACAAAAAATATTATCTACATATTTAAATAAAAGTTAATGTATGTACATGTCTGTAACCGTTAGCCCAATTGGAAACTTTGCATACTTAAAAATGGGATCATGACCACTCCGACGTACTTAATTACATTAGTGCCGGATAGGTGGCGCTGGTGGCAGTGATTTTTATCTTTTGCACCAATATGAAATGTAAATTTATTTAAATTTAAGAAAATGTATGTATGTTTATCGAAAATAATCTTAAGTAGTGAGCTTTTTTGAAATGTATGGTTTTCATGTTTTAATATAAAATTGCATTTTATTGCGGGCGAAACCAGGGGCGCACGATGCATATAAATATGATTATCTGTGTGGCACTCCGATTCATTAACCTATTCTACATTTGTGTTATATCTAATAACAATGGCCAAACCAATATTAAGTGTATAATCTATGGGCCAAACTGACAAAACTAAAAAAGCAGTCAATTACAATAAATTTTAAATATCAGTCGTAAGTATACACAAACTTATGCTTCTGATTGATCATAACCAATGAACATAAGAATCAATAAGACTACATAATAATATATATGTTCCACATAATTTTCATAATTTCCACAGCTTAAATTAGTTGGTTTTTTTTCATTGCGTTGATGAGTCAGTGTCCTAGTTGTTCCGTATTTTTGCGGCTCTTTCATGAAAGATTTTTTGACTTCATGACAGTATATAATATCATTTTACCATTTCAAAATCTGCGGCCAACTTTTACACTATGTATGGCTTCTCAAATCATGATTAGGTTACATATTTAATATTCTCTTTTATACAATACGAATGCTTTTGTTAACTATGAAAATCAAAGTTAATTAATAATAGAATTAAAGGACTAAGGTGAAGTAAATTCAATACGGAATGCGTAACGTTTCCAATACCGTACCGTAGCGGCAAACGAGCTATTGCAAAATTAATGCCGCCGCCGGGAAATGTTTTACGGTACTTAAGATAGGTCGATGTAGGTAGTCTTTTTTGTGCTTCGTCTATATTTAATTTTTTCTACTGGTAAACTCCTGAGGGTGTGCGATTTTATGGTTGCTTGAGGCGGTCTTGCGGAACGTCGTGAAAAAGTCGTAAATGTTGCGTATAGAAGTGAAATTTTCTGCCCGAGTGGTCACGCGATGTACGGTGTGCTTAGTGCGAGTTTTGTAATAGACATGTGTAAGTAATGCGAGTGATATTACTCGGGTAATATTACTCTACGATGTAATGCAACATCACACATTACGCGAAGGAAACAAACATCACACCATCACCCAACATGTTTCTTTCTTTGTCGTGTAATGTTGCTTAATACACGAACGGAACCGAGCGAGCGAGACAGACCGATCGACGCAAAATAAATGAGCAAGCGACACGGAATTATTCCTAGTGATTTGGAACCGTATGTCCTGGCCGCTAGGTACATTTTTATACCTATGGTACGTCTGAATTTTAATATAGGTATTTGTGTTTATATTTTTCATGCGGCCAGCCGGTAGTTTCCCGCAAGTACTTACTTAATTTTTTATTCGCAACTTTTGTAAAATCGCTAGTCGCTCGTAATTGTTTAGTAATATTTCATATTAATTTTTGTGTTTGATTTGAATTACTTAAGCACTTGTTTGAAGATAGTTTTATTATTTGTTTTAATGCGTGTTTAATAAGTGAAAGAAATAACGGCGTCTAAATGAAAGTACAGTCCTCCTTGGATGCACTTTGAGGATATCGCGCCGAAACAATGCATCTACTGCTCTCGTATATTAACATTATTGTCGAGCTCAATTTGCAGTCTAAGTCGCCATATGAAATCCGTTCATCCCACAATAAATTATATTAAGTAAAAAATAAAATTATTATATTATTAAGTAAGTCAATCTCTGTCAAGTAATATAACAGTGTATTACAATACAAAGTTCATACTTTGTATTGTAATACACTACTGTAATGACACACCCGAATCATTACCTAAGTGATGTGTATCAACACATCACTTAGGTAATGATTCGGGTGTATAGATACAATGTATTCGTCGTCACAGTATCTATTGAACGCACCGAGTAATGTTAAGAGTGATGTGTAATGTTTTCGAGTAATATCACCTGTCTGTAAAAGTGATGTCATATCACATTACATTGGGAAGTGATGTTTTGCGCAAGTCTATTTTGTAACGTTCTCACTAGCGAGCCAGTTTGCTCAAATTTGTATGCAATTGGAACAGCGCCCCTAGCGGCAAACGTACTCGGTGTTATTTTGTGAGTGCGAGTTCATATTAACGTTGTGATCTCGTAACCGAGTAATTTTACCGAAATGAGTACTACGAATGACATTTGTGCGAGTGCGTGTTACAAATTAGTGGATTTTAACGTTTCGATCGAGTATTTCTTTAGTAGTTTTATTTTTCCAACTAGAGAGGCAAAAATATCATGCCATAGAGCCTAATCTTTTTTTATGAAAAATGATAATATGGAGTGAAATGGATTTGATTAATTTTAAGCATTAATCAATTGGCATGGAATGAAATGAAATGAGATCAGATAATATGGGATAAAATATAATCTCTGCAAAATGCTGATTATATACTGAGATTTTTTTCAGTGGACCTTTTCGAAGACTTCGAGAAGCTACGTCCAGCGGTTTTGTTTAATTTTTTTAAATTTTCGCACTTTCACAGATACTAAGCAGTTAATAAACCCACGTTACTTTGTTATTGCACAGATGGGTGGACGAGCTCCCGGCCCACCTAATCTTAAGTGGTTACCGGAGCCCATAGACATCTACAACGCAAATGCCGCCTCCCACCTTGAGATATTAGTTCTAAGGTCTCAGTATAGTTACAACGGTTGTCCCACCCTTCAAACCGAAACGCATTACTGCTTCACGGCAAAAATAGGCAGGGTGGTGATACCTACCCGTGCGGACTCACAAGACGTCCTACCACCAGTAATTACAAAAATTAATTTTGCGGGTTTGATTTTTATTACATGATGCTATTCCTTTACAGTGAAAGTCAATCGTAAACATTTGATAAGTACGTATTTCATTAGAAAAATTGAAACCCGCCGGCGGGATTAGAACACCGGTGCATTGCAAGATACGAATACACCGGACGCCTTAACCTTTAGGCCAGGACGGTCTCAAAATTACACTTATACACGAAGAAATATTAAATACGCATTAACTAAGAAACAATAAATAGACAAAATAAAACAATTCACACAATTTAGCTCCTCGCGGTCCCTCCAAAATGTCTTTTCATCTTTTTTTCCTAGTTGTTCAATTGTAAATGAATAAATCAAAATCAAATCGAGTTTACGTTCTATACGGTGAAAAATGAAGAATTGTGAGTGTGAGTTGAGATATGCTACTCGCTTCGCAGGGCGTTTATTCACCGAGAGCAGCAATAATATTATTTCTCGTATATTGGTAGCACGTGATGTTTTGGCATTAGACCGTCTAAATGAAATACAACGCATTTTAACAGCATTTTAATGGGAACCTACTACTTTCAAAATTATTCGGGTAATGTCACGTGTTCAATACTATTTTGTACCTTTAGAATTAAAGTGGCTCAACCCAAAATTCTTAGTTTCTGGTAAACTTCAATATTGTAATACAATAATTGTATTTTTTGAGTTTTTCGGTTTAAACACTTTAAGGCATGCCATTTTATTTGAAAAAGACAGAAAGAGTACTTTGTCCTTTTCTAGACTAAAAGAGACTGTTTAATTTTATAAGCTGATAGAATAATATAGAAAAGAATAATAGGATACCCTCTAATCGTCACATTGGAAAAAGGTATGGCTTTATCATTTTATCATTTAAATTATTTTTTATTGCACTTATAAAACTAATTTAATTTACAATATGTAACTACATATATCTATAACTAATCCGTACTTGTCAAATTCCTCATAAATTGTCAATATTCTTAATAAAATTCCTATTAATAATATACAAGTGCAAATGTTGAGCTGCTTGCCAGAAATGATATAATAGTATTTTGTTTTTTTGTTGTTTCCTTGTAGGCTGCCTGTAATAATCTAAATCTGTGTGAAAGGCAATAAATGATTTTATTATTATCTACTAATGGTAGTCCAGTGGTCGAAATTCGACCATAATTTATTTAAATTTTAAGTTTGAACATTATTATAGTTCTATTGTCACCTTTCTATTATCATCATTTCTATAATAATCATTGCTCTATGTCGCCAAGGCTACATTATAGAAAAATAATATTAAAGACAAAAAATATTAATCTATTCTCAATTTGACCACAGATTGATAAATCAATAAACAAAAAAAGTATAAATGCATGTGTGTGTGTGTGTGTGTCAAATACATGGTAATGTGTGTAAGGTTTTTTTTTATTCATTTAGTTTATTTTTTTATTGTTTATGCACAATTAAAAAAAAAATTAGCAATCTGCACTACTTCTCTATATTCTCTATGAGTGTGGGAAATTTCATACTTCTCCGTCCGCGCAATTTTCGTAAAAAGGAGTCCAACATTTTTGCTGCACGTATTACCTACTTAAAATGTAGGTTCTTAATAATAATACATAAGTGTTTTGAAATATAAAACTAATCTTAAATTTTTTAGTTATACCACTTCCATTCTAAGGGTGCAATTTCGTAAACAAACTTTGCCGTAATGGCGTAACCTTTAAAATACACGAAAACTGCCCAGCATAAACATATTTTTTTAGTAACTTTAATAGAAGTATTAGAATTAGAAGTTTATTATAGAATTTATTTAATTGTAATTACATATTTAGATATACTTAACATAATTAATCTTGGAAAAGGTAATTATTTCAGCTTTTTTTAATTAAAGAAATTATGTTTTACATAGGTTTAATCTTTTACCCGTTGAACGTTTATAAAATGATTGTATTTACGGTAATAGTGTTGATGATCTTCATTAGGTGGCCCAAATATACTAAAATTATTACGAGCATCCATCCTTATTTATAAATGTGTAAAGAAGCAAAATTATTATTACATTGTTCAAATTTCTATATAATTTATAAATATAAATCTGTACGTATGTACCTGTAAATATGTATATTGCGCGCGTGTGTGTGTGTGTGTGCGCGTGTGTATGTGCGTGTGTGTATATATTTCTATAATAGATAGATACACAGTGTGCAATTCATTTCGAAATTATTCTTGCCCATCTAATGGTTGTCTGGAAGAGATCACTCTTAGCGATAAGACCAAGAAAAAATGTTTCACAATATTTATTCATTTTGTGTACAATAAAGAATACTCTTGCACTGGTGGTAGGACCTCTTGGGAGTCCACACGGGTAGGTACCACCACCCCGCCTATTTCCGCCGTGAAGCAATAATGCGTTTCGGTTCGAAGGGTGGGGTAGCCGTTGTAACTATACTGAGACCTTAGAACTTATATGTCGAGGTGGGTGGCGCATTTACGTTGTAGATGTCTATGGGCTCCAGTAACCACTTAACATCAGGTGGGCTGTGAGCTCGTCCATCCATCTAAGCAATAAAAAAAAAACAACTCTATCTCGCTCTCTCTCTCATCAAACAACTCTTTAAAAAAAAGCAATGATTTAATAAGAATTAAATGAAAAAGCAAAGAATTAATATGTATTTACAACTAGCTAGACGTCTATAAAATTTTCTAACCGAAAAAATATATGTGTATAAACCATTAGAATAGATAAAACCTTAAAAAACAACATTATTATTAAAAACGAAAGAAAAAATCTTGATATTGTATTGGTTTCACGGCAAAATTTTTAGTGACTACTTAACTTGCTTGAAAGTGAAGAAATACTCTCAAAATCCATTAATTTGTAACTCGCACTCGCACATACAATAATCGAGAGGCTCACTTCGGTAAAGCTATTCGATACATGAGACAGCAACATAAACAAACCTTCTCTCTCCCACAAAATGAGATTCATAAGCTTACCACTAGGTGGCACTGATACAAACTCACACAAATTAAACATAACATTAACATCGACTGAGTAATTAAAAAAACTCGCACTAAGCACAGGTACATTACCCATTACCCGACTAATTATAAATATCGTTAGAAAGCTTGGCATTTCAATTAAACGCCTTAAAAAAAACTTGCATGCTACCAATATAAAAGAAAAAATTATTGCTTCTAAAGATGAATAAACGTCCTGCAAATCGAGTAACTCGCACTCAGAGCTGCGCACGTTTCACCGTGAAGAGCGTACACTCGATGCGAGTCATTCGATTCGATTTTTGAAACTCGCACTAAGCCTACGGAACATGCAAAATTTTACGATTTCCGCCTCTGCGCGGCTCATTCTCGCCGAGCGTTCAAAGGATATATGTACCCAATTACTTTTCACAGAGTATTAAATTATTTATAATCTGAAAAAAATGCCATAAATAATAATGTAAGAAGCAGTCGTATTTTTTTTGTGCAGATGGGCAGACGAACTCATGGCCCACCGGAGAATGAATCTATTAAGAGGTCGTGACGTAAATGCCGTCACCCCCTCCGAGACACGAGATCGAAGATTCAATTGTATTACATAACGGCTGTCCCGTTCATATTGATTTAATAGTTGAAGTACCTATTGATTTTTTATGTCAAACAAAACTATCGGTCATAACCGCATATGTATTGAAAGTAGGTATTATTTATATAACGTTCGGTAGAGATAGTTCATGAAAGTGCTTTAAATGATAAGCTATATTTAAAATATACTTAGTCGTCGTGTCCACGAAAACTTTAGAAAAGTATTCGAACATCGCAAATAATTTAATGACAATAAAAAACGAGAGACTAAACCCTAAAAGTAGTTTAATGGTGTCTATGACTCGTGAAAACTGTAGGAAATACTACTTTTTAAAAATCTATATATCAAGCATAATTTAATAAAGGCTAAATTATGTATTAAACATAGGGTAGCACTGTCATCGCAAATAGCTACAGTAATAAACTCAGACTCACATAATTTTGGGGGAAAGTGTTGTAATGACAGTATTGCCAGTATTAAATCACGCCGAATATATTATCTAATAAAATAATTCGATAAGACGCAGTGTCTATAGAAGTATTTTTGTTTTTGCTTAGATTTAGGCGGGCACGTAATATAAAAGCTTTTGTCTTCTTCTGTAACCGTTTCACATGATGTATTTAATTCTGATGGTACATCTAGATGACTCATGTCAAGATAGCGGAAAATATATATTAATGTTGTATACGAATAAATTATAAGGTAGCCATTTTTTTTTGTCTTACTGATTTTGTGAAAAGTCTGTATTGTCGCTAAACCGTGACGCTAATTCCTTAGTTGTCTTATAAGTATTGTGGGTTTCAACTTTGAATTTTAAGTCAGAGTTAAAAACTTAATTACCTGGTTTTGATTGTGTTTGATTGTATTTATGTAGGTTTTTTTTTTTACGAACGTAGTGGACAGTGCCTTTAGTCAATCTATCAATCAATCAGTTTCTGTTGCGTTCGTCGTTGCGTAAAATCTACTATAATTTTAGAGGTTTAACTTAAACGCTGAATGCATGAAAAAGCAGTATAAAATGCAGAAGGTGTAAATTTTTGAATAAAAAAGCTACAATTTTTGCGTAAAAATAATTTAAAACTTAAACTGCGTAAGTTATATTTAATTCAAAATGGCGACTATGATAAAATCACAACTCAACACTATAAGCCCTACTATAATCACATTCAACAGTAAGCATAGATTCTTCGTCTATTAATTTACTCTGTTTAAGTAATTTCCACTATAGTTTAACTATTCATTTGGATAAGGATTTCAGTGATGTGAAAGTAAGGTTCGGATTCATATATTTATTTTCGTTTAAATTGATTGACAAAACGAAATGCATACTTTGCCTGTCGCTAGTTTTAAGCGCTGGAAGTAAAAGCGCGGTGAGAAGTGGCGTGTGAAAGAGAGTTAAACTCACGATTCAAATTAGCCCATTGAGTTTCTCGCCGGTTCTTCTCAGTGGGTCGCGTTTTCGACCCGGTGGTAGATTCTGCGAAGCACGGCTCTTGCTAGGGTTCATGTTAGCAAACATCGGCAGCTTTGAGCCCCGTGAGCTTACATACTAGCCCGGTGACGCTGACATGGTCTCTCTAGATCATCAGCTTAGGTAGAAAAAAAAAAGATTCAATTTCGTTACTTTTGTACACTAGCATTCGATCCTCGCCAAGACAGAGCTTGGAAAAGGCAGGAGAGCGAGAAGTGCTCACTCACGTAGATTGTGCCACCTCCACCACATACAACGTCGGACCAGCGATTGTTGACGCAAAGATCGTTGACCCACTCGGTTTTGCGGTCTACACGAGGCTCACTTACACTACGCCAAAAAATCCGCCCGTCTGATACTTTAGAAGACCAGTGTTCTGTGGACCAGTTGTTCTTTTCAAGATGTGAAAACCGAGCTTGCTTAAGCTTGCTTAAGAAAGCAACTTCACTCATTCCCAATCCCACGTTAATGGATCTCAAAGTATTACGTAAATATTACGATATTCAATAAGTCTTCCATAGTAAATTCCCTTTAAATATTACCTAACACACCTACACAGTACCTAACAAGACCTACTATTGTTAACGTTCGGTATTATTAATACCACACGCAGAGGATACGTGTTACGGCGTACCGAAATGTTAAATATGTACATAGTTTCACAAAATTTAATGAAACATAACATTTCATAATGATGCTGACGAAACAAAGAGCGGGTAAAGATCGTTATTTAATCACTACTCAAGCATTATATTACGGTCGTAGTAAATCAAATTAAATACAGTCTCGAATATTTGCAAGCGTGTTTCATGCGCGTCCTCGATTTGGGTGTTTGGGACCTGCGGCCGGATGTGTCCCGTACTTGTTCGCCCCAGATATGTTAAATAGACAATAGATCTGTTTACTTAGGTCAGTTTGCCGAACTATTCGGAATGTATTGTATGACATGAGCAAATGTGGTGCTATGAGTGATGTGCAAATCTGTGAAATCGGAGATTATAGCAGTAGGTACACAGTATATTAAGCGTCTGGCAGTATCGTCATTCCGTTAATACATGTAATTTTTGGAGTTTACTCCTTTAGAATCGATTTACATATATAGGCCCGGGGTATGAAAATTATGGGGACCAAAATCGTACTAGCATGTCACACGAAATGCGTTATGCGCATGTCACACGAAATGCGCGCCGGGCTGCTGCGCCGGCAGTCCGCCACAAAGCCTCGTACTGATCGCGCGTTTCTCTCATTATTGTATTTTCATATATTTGTTAGTCGTTTGTTTTGTGTCTCGTTAATTTGTTAATAATCTGTAGTGTATCGTGTTGTCGTAATATAGAACTATTTCTCGTATTGTTTCGTTTAATTTTTTATATCCAGTAAACTCCAGTCGTGCGTCGGAGCGGACACACACACTTTTTTCTTTTTTTTAAATAATATTACGTGTCGTTTGAACTTATAAGCAATGTTGAAAAGGGATTTCATAACATTTTAAAATATAATCATATAAAAGCACGAGTTCCTAATATACTATAGGTATATAGAAATGTTTCCAAACATTTCGGCGGAACAATGAATGTTCTACATGTACCTACTTCTATATATATATTTTAAAGGTTATTCTGCGGCAGTTCGTTACGAACTGTAATAAATTACATAGCATTTATCTCTGGCTTCGTTCAATTAATGGGCTGTATGTGGACGCAGGTTGCGCTTTGTATTGAAATTGCAATTATCCGGTATTGAATAAACACAATAGTAAATTCGACGGTAAATGTATTTTATTTTTGACTAATTTAGTGATAAATAAAATTATGTAGGTACCTATATGTTTAATGACTAACTATTTAAATTCGTAATGACATAAGATTACTTCCTTCAGTCGTTTTCGAGTTGTGCTCTAGCTATTAAATTATAAACTTATGGACGTTGAAAAATCATTCCGCGCCTCATAAATTTTGCCCCACGAGCAACAGGGGTCGGTAACAGTGAAAAATCGCAGTCGCTGTGTAATCGTTATGTCGAAGCAGAGGGTGCTAATGTTGCAAGTTTCATTTATCTCGTAAAACATTTGTTAAAGCAAAATGTGTATGACTCAGCTGTGCGATAAAAATGTAGGTATCGCTGCCTGCTCTAGTGTGCTTGTTTTAAATATTTATTTACGTATACTTTTTGCGCGTTTATAATATTAGACGACTTGTTGGTTTCAAAAATATTCAAGTTACCTGACCGAGTAGGTGATGCAGTAGGTAACGCCTCTGACTGCTGGGCCGAGGGACGTGGATTCGATTCTAGCATCGGGCAAACATTCGCGCAATGAGTATGTTTGGTTGCTTTTTGTCTGCACGTTCAATAAATGTATATATAAACATATGTAAATATATGTATCAGTTCTGCGAGTCCTATATTACTCATTCTATCCTATATTTTTCTGGGTGAGTGGTCTTCCCGGTCTTTTTTTTTTTTAGTGATTACCTAAATTACGTTATATTCAATATTTTCTTACAAATAAATTGTGTTAAACTTAGAAACTCGATTTTATTCAATGCGTAATGATTGTTGAAAACATTTTACGTAATCACAATAATATTACAAGATCTGGACAAGAGAAGCTTTGAGCGAGCCCTCAGACGTGTGGGCGCTTTACCCCTTGTGGTCGCGCCCTCGAGCGAATTATAAGCCTACCTCCTTTGAATACTAAGAGGGACGGATAAAAATTCACCCCTCAGGTAACCCCAGTTAAGCCGACAGATAACTTTGTCTCGCAACCAAGAAGACAAGGACGAGATCTAAAGGGAACAAATCAATCCCTGACTCACGGGAGATCAACCGAACAAGTAAACAAATATGCCACGAGTTCGATTGTTCTGTTGATCCTCGACTAACAATGCGAAAATAAGGGAGCATCTTCGCGACTCAATTAGACAGGGTCACATTTGGTTCAGCTAACGTTGTTAAAATATACTTCAACTTTCAAACATAAAGCAAGACAAATCGTTTTCATTTTACTTGTTTTAAATCGTTTTTAACAATGATTTATGAATTACAATTAGAATCTACTAAACAGTTCTTGTTTGACTAATGAGAACTAAGCAAATAGAGCAATTCACAAGTGTTTTATTCACTAGATACGTAAATTAAGTAATGGCCTGTCTGGTGTTAATTGGACGGAGATCACAGGCATCGTCACGTGAATAAAATCAATACCGAAACATGAGTTTGATGTCACAATGTATTGTATTATGACTGTCGCATCCTTCAAATCAAAATGTAAGACTGTCGGAGCAGAAACAGGTGTGAACTCGGTATCTACCCGTAGCTAATGCGTCGTGCGTATTCATGATCCACGATGAAGGTAAAATGGGTAGTAAAAATTAAAGTCGTATAATTTAGGCAGCGGCTTGGCTCTGCCCCTGGTATTGCTAACGTCCTTGAGCGACGGTGACCACTTACCATCAGGTGGCCCGTATGCTCATCTGCCTGCAAAAGCCATAAAAAAAGAATTAACGTAACTGCTACTGGCCGTACCTCAAATCAGTAATCAGATGATACGTGAGTGAGACCGTGGCCTACTCGAGCTGCTGCTATTGTCTTCCTATCAGACATTCGTAGAAGTAGTATTATTCTTACTTATTCACACTCTGATGTCTAATACTGATTGAATTCTATTAACTCCGGTATTTTTTTTACTGGTGGTAGGACGCCTTGTGAGTCCGTACCACCACCCTGCCTATTTCTGCCGTGAAGCAGTAATGCTTTTCGGTTTAAAGGGTGGGGCAGCCGTTGTACTATACTGAGACCTTAGAACTTATATCTCAGGGTGGGTGGCAGGGTGGTTTTGCGTTGTGGATGTCTATGGGCTCCAGTAACCACTTAGCACCGGGTGGGCTGTGAGCTCATCCACCCATATAAGCAATAAACAAGAAAAAAAGACCAGCCGCATTCATTACGATAACCAAAACACATCGTCGTCGCGACAAAATAATTTTTAGTTCGATCATTATCGAGTTAGTGTACTAATATATGCAGCACGTGTAATTTACAACTGTACAATAATCATGAAAGTAAATAATACTACGATACCCGAGTAGAATACTTTTCGCTATACAAGGTGGGTGGCGCATTTACGTTGTAGATGTCTATGAGCTTCAGTAACCACCTCAAACCATGTGGGCCGTGAGTTCGTCCGCCCATCTAAGCAATAAATAAATAAAATATTGTACATATTTATTATTGCTCAGATGGTTGAACGAGCTCTCAACCCACCTGGTGTTAAGCGGTTACCGTTGTCCATAGACAGTGTAGGGTGGCGATCCCACCTTGAGACATGGGGTTAGCTAAATTTGAATTGTATGTGTACTAAAAAAAATATTTTTTCTGTAAGCAGTACTAATTAATGAACGCTAATTTAATAAGAAAAAGACAGTGCTTTAATTTATGTTAAGAAAAAAGCTTTTTTTTTTTTTTTTTTTTTTTCCCTTCCTAAGCTGATAGCCCTAGCGGCTATGTCAGCGTAACCCTAACTTTAGTAGGTGAGCTCACGGGGCTCAAACCTGACGATGTTGCTAACACGAACCCTAGCAAGAGCCGTGCTTCGCAGAATCTACCACCGGATCGGAAACGCGACCCACTGAGAAGATCCGGCGAGAAACTCAGTGGGCTGTGTCTGAGAGTTAATTTACTCGTCGAGCCCTTCGTCGCAAGCGACGGGTTCGACGAGAACGGTGACCGGTGCTTGAAGTACCTAAAAGCACCGTTAGTGGATCGGGAGGATCCGAGATGACGTGTTTTGGGCGACGTCGACTGCTTTCCATTCTGTCCGCAGGATCGGGAATGTAGTTACCGGCGGCCACGATGAGAGGGTTCTCGTGTCGTGCCGCTTTATCGAAGTGGCGCATGGACGCCGACTGTATATACTTACTGATGGACTCTAAGTCCAGGTCGTCATGGAGGTCGACGTTCCTGACGAACCACGGGGCTCCGACGGCTATCCTGCAAAAACGGGATTGAATAATTTGAAATGATTTTAGGTGTATGCGGGCCGCGTGAGCGAACACTACACTTGCATAGGTCATGACGGGGCGTATGCAAGTTTTGTAGAGTGTCACCTTATTTCTAAGGGACATTTTATTTCGCCTACATATCATCGGGTAGATGAGAAAAAAGCGTCATGTTATGTGATATTTATAGAAAACTAGTCAAATCCGTCCCACTTTTACAAATATATATGTGCGCATATACATACATATGTATGTGTAAAAGTCGGCGTGTGTATGTTCCCTTTACACCCCGGTTAGACTAATTTCCAGGAAATCTTCAGATTCGCCCAGGGGGTGATCCTATGAAATTCGGTACCGAGCGGATCAAAGTCAAATCAACCTCAGTCAGCATCAGTCGATCAGCAAAGCGGGTCAGGTTTGACTAGCTTTCTATAATACCGCATTTGAACATATATTATATACTTATATTAGCTGGTACACAGTGCGCTTCGCTTCACTTAAAAACCATATTAATTGGTGTTCCAAGGCTGCGACGTGCACATACAGTAAAAGCTCTTTATTCGCATAGTAAATGTTCCGTAAATATAATATATAATATAAATATAAATATTTACTAACAATCACGCCACGTTAACTGGTCCCGTGCTAAGTTCGTAAAGAACTTGTGTTACAAGTACCAGATAACGGAAATAAATATAATATTTTTATTATACACATATATATATTTAATATACACCCATAACCCTGGAAAGACATTTATATTTATCATACAAATATCTTCCCTTGGCGGGATTCGAATCCGCGACCCTCCTGTGTAGTGACCATGTCACTTACCACTACACCAGATGGCCGTTATGCCGTGCCGGCAGATATGCCGCGAATACAGAAATCGTGAGTGAATAGGGATTGGTAATTTACATAAACGTGATTAGACGGAATACGTATCGAGGTGACAAAATAAAAAACAAGTACATACTTTATGTGTTGAGTTTTAAGGTTGATTTCATTATGTTTGTTTTCATTCTCAAAAACGCCGACTACAGCGAAGGCGACTTGTGTCAAAGGCGGAACCAATACAGCGGCAATATTTAAATGATATGATAGTGTTAAATGCAACGTACTTTAGGCATAGTCGTATTAAGGTCTATTTTACATTAGTACATTTGACGACGCGTACACAAAGGATATTCGGTGGATACTTACATATTGGAATCCTTTTTATCAATGTGTATATAATGATATACCGATTAGATCCGCGAATAAATAAATCTTTAGCCGTGAATATAAGAATTGGGTCACATTTTTTTATCCGAGAATAGTGAAAACGCGAATGGAGGATGTGCGAATAAGGAGCTTTTACAGTATACAAAATTTCATATCAATTTGACCTATGGTTCAAAAGATAAAAATCACTGTCACATTCCAGTCCGAGCGTAGGAAAAAACTGCTTCCAGCGCTACCTACCTATCTGGCACTAACGTGACTATGTTCATCGGAGTGGTTACGTTGTCCTTATGCAAAGTTTCAAATCAACTGGGCTACCGGCTCTCGGGATTTAGATGAACATACATACATACATACGTACACACATACATTCTCTTTTATATATAAAGTTATATATCGATTTTTACCCTTTCCTACGGATTCGGTATCCGCTGGATAGTAAACGTGGCTAAAGGTCCGGATGTCCGTTTCTTCTCTTTGCCTTTGTAACAACCAACTAAGTACAATATTTACTAATCACTAGTCGCGTTAAGAGTTGAAAAATGCCAAATCGTTAATTGTATATTAAAGCAATGTGTAAGAAAAATATTTCTGAATATTAATATGGTGCAGCTTAATGATAGAAAAGAGCTCAAAAGAACACTTAGCTTCAAAACGGTAGTATCGCATGAAAGTTTCATAGCTCAACTATCGTATTCATGATACCCATATGCTCGTAGGTACGTAGGAAATTAAATTTGACAAATCTTTCTTCATCATAATCATAATCATAGGTTCTCTTCATGTCAGAATTATTAAATGAATAGGCAGGTGGTTAATGACTAAAAAATTTAGCAAAATTGTATTGAAAAGATGAAGATGCAGCGAGTGATAGCTTAGATAGTACATTTTGTCTATAGTTCAGATTGTAATGTAATTCATTACTGAATTTAAAAAAGTATGTTTCAAACTAGGAATTTATTTCATCCGAATTATGTTGGACCAGTTCGGCTCCCGGAAATGATATCATAAAAATTAAAAATATTTTTAAAGAACCGGCAGTTTTATCACACTAGATTCCCGTTGATTTAAACAGATAAATATTTGAATGTATTTTATTCAAATAAAATATTAATATGAGTAAAATTTCTATTTGTACTAAATATTATTAAACAGACTTTATATTCGTTTGGCATAGCAGCGGCACACCCTGTTTGTACACTGAAATGGGACGCCTGATTACTTTGCGTAAGAAGTAAGTAGGGTTGGAAGTACTTAATAATTCATGTAAGTTCAACATGCATTCAGAATTTTCAGTATCATCTTTGTGACAAAGTTTCGTCCTTCCGTCGCTTTCTTTCCTCAACACTTTATTTGATAACCACTGCTGATATACTTTAATATAACAAAAAAAAACTTTAATATAACCAGCATTGCATTTCAAAAACATGTATGGACATTTAAAAAAAGTGTTCCGATTGCAATAGTGAAAATATAAACGATTTAGCTTAGCAATTTATGATTTTTTGTTTGAGATTTCTTTAATACTTTATCTCGTTACGTACGCGGATTATGTACGGAGAGGAATTATGACAATGGAAGTGAATGAAAGTGCATTGATAGGGGGCCCATAAGCATCCACCAAGCAAACCCGCTGGCATTCTTCGTATAAATTCCTTTTTCTGCAAAAGGAACGAACCCGGCACACGCATGGTGAATGAATACATGGATTTCTAAGAATTTCTTCTCTTCTCGAGCAAGTTACTCAAAACGTCGCAGATTCTGACTGAACTATAATGTAATATTTAATATTTATGGACTAAGCTCATACCGATCTATTTTTAGTTTATCTGTATAATCAGGATTGAGTGATTGCGCTTATGCCCTACCCTACAGTAGCGGAAACTTATAAAAAACATTCATTCATTCATTTCATATCCATAACTCAATGGTCCTTAAGCAGAGTACTTAAGTAAAATATGTTTGAAATAAATCGCCTAGGGTAGCGTTTCTTTGCTCTTACCAAGATTAGTGTTGTCGTATTCGGTCGTGATCAATAGCCGGTGGAGATCCAGCCCCGCATCGGCAAGGTTTGCTCACGAACGCCCATCACGTTTGCCGGAGGGGTCGGTACTCGGTATACCAAACGATCTCCGCGTATACACGTGGTGGATAATTCGGAATAAGTTGCAAACTAACAGCGATTCACTATACTATGTCCGTATCATTATTGTGTCTCTGTTAGGTCGGTTCTTAATTTAAAAAAAAAGAAAATCGTCTTCAAAAAATTAAAATGAGGTATCATCAATGTAGACGAAGGCAAGTTAATATGTGTTATTAAGAAAAACTCAAACTACTGGTCAGATTTTATGAAATTGAAATGGGATCACACGAGAAGAAAAACCTTTCAAATAAAATAAAATAAAAATATATCAAAATTCAGGGTTCACCTAACATAAAGTATTGTGGTACACATAAAAAAAGCAGATGAATTAAGAAATCGTTAACAAAAGAAGGACACGTTTCTACTCTTCAATACTAACTGTAGATAGAAATTATATTTGTATGTCTAATGGGCTAGAAATGACAATTGTATAAAGTGTACATGATTATTAAATCTTTTACTCTGAAACTGAATACTTAGAAATTGTCGTGGCCTAAAGGATAAGATCTCTGGATTTTACTTATACCGATTGATGAGCCTAAGCCGGCGTTTAAATGCAAGTATTATTTTTTTAATGAAACACCTATTTGACAGATGTTCACAGTAACGATTTTCACAATGATTGAATAACGTGTTATGAAAATCCAAGTCGTAAATTTTATACACTTGCGTATTACTGGTACGCCGCATTGAAAGCCCGGGCCTATTTCCGACGCGAGCCAGTTCCGTTTTGGTTGGAAGAGTGCGATTTCCCGTACACAACTGAAACATAAACCTCTGGATTCGATATGGGTGACGGCATTCACATTTTGATGTCTACGCGCTTCGGTAACTACTTAACACCGCGTGGGCCTAGAGCTCATTCACTTTTATGTAATCAAATAAAGTAATATTCGTACTGAAGTGAAATAAAACACATTATTTAGTGAAAAACAATAAATCGCTTTCAGTCAATACTTTACTTCGATTGCACCGCAAGATTGTTGGAGAGTGAAAACTTTAACACCGTTTGGAATAAATGAATACTAATGGTAAATCTTCATCTCGTAAAACTTTGGAAGCGCTACCTAACAAAGCAGAAAATTCAACACAGGAACTGGGTTATTTTCTGGATCATGCTACTTTTCGTCTTGCAGGCGATCAGATGTGCCAACTAATTATTAATTTGTGATCGCAAAAAGTTTAATTGTGTGCCAAAGTTTTTTGATGCTCGTTTGTCTATAATAAATTATAATCTGTTTTTGTGTGCTATGCATGTGGTTTTTTTTATTGCTTAGATGGGTGGACGATCTCACAGCCCACCTGGTGTTAAGTGGTTACTGGAGCCATCTATAACGCAAATGAGACATAAGTTCTAAGGTCTCAGTATAGTTACAACGGCTACCCCACCCTTCAAACCGAAACGCATTACTGCTTCACGGCAGAAATAGGCGTGGTGGTGGTACCTACCCGTGCGGACTCACAAGAGGTCCTACCACCAGTAATTACGCAAATTATAATTTTGCGGGTTTTATTTTTATTACACGGTGTTATTCCTTCACCGTGGAAGTCAATCGTGAACATTTGTTAAGTACATATTTCATTAGAAAAAATTGGTACCCGCCTGCGCAAGTGTGTATACATATGCTATTGAAATTATATGTAGTGAGCGGCTTTTATGAATTTCTCGTATAGCGGGGATATTTCAAAATTAATAATGTGTTCTTCATTGAAACATTTCTACAAAAATAAATTACAAAATTAAATGTTATATACAAAGGGAAGCTTACATGCATGAGTTTTTTTTTATTTTAAATGTTCAAGAAAATAGAAAAAACACGTATTTCGAAAATCTGGTTGTTTGTTAAAAGTTAATAAACGAGATTGCCGAGGAGGTCTCCGACGTCCATTTAATTAACCTCGTCCATTACGTGGCGGGGAGAGTGAAAATAAATGTTCTATTATGAATAACACTCCGATGGAAATATACTATGAATTAAGATATGAAAAAAAAAAAAATAGTAACAGGAACGACGAAATCATATATTATATTATACTATTTTAGTTTTTGGACCAAACGAAAAATCTTTGAGTAAATCTAATAATGTTACGCAACACAAATTATGTTAAAAGTCACTGAAACTGAAACAAATGATAAAAAAAATTGTTAAGTGGATCTGACCCGAAATTAATTACATTTAATATTACGTATAAATGCCATGTGTTACGCTTTCACGTTTTGAATACTAAATAAAAAATTATGAAATTTTGCATACACGTTTTCAGGTGTAAAAGAAAAGGATACTTCATAAAAAAAAACACTCCTTTTTTATATTCACGGGTACGAAGCCATGTTTTAAAGTTATTGTCTATGATACTGCGCTGAATGGTCAAAATAACTGTCAAATCAAATTAAAAGCTTCCGAAGCGACACAACCCGCGGCGCGATTTGATTTGAAAAGTAGTCATTAATTACGTGGTTGTGAGACTTTCATGTACTAAGCAACGGAAGGCGTTTCGTTGAGGTGAATAAGGTTACTTCTTATTTACTATAATAGTATGTAAAAAATTATGAAATCTACTAAAATTAGCATGCTTTACACGTTTACTGTGTTAATGAAGGTTCTCACGCAAAGGCTTTCCGTGATATCTCGTAAAACGAAAACGTGCATTGGAAAGTTTTAATTGAACAAGTAGCCACATAGGCAGACTTTTTCGATTCAATTACTACAGATTCGCAGATTGCCGCAAACAATGCCAGTTGGGAATAATCCTGCTAATAGTTTCGAAACGCTGAACAGTACAGGAACGCGGAGAAATAGTTGGAAGTTTTTCGCGTGATCGTTTGATTTTCAGATAAAGACCCCGGGGGACATATGAGAACTGTACGCTGCCAGTAAAGTTATAAATACTCTAATGTTATTTTCAAAATGTTAATAAAATTTAGGTTGTTTGATCAAAATTATTTAGAATAAAAATAACTATTATCGAATTTCAGAAGCTCTGCCACTTGTATTAATATGTAGTTAAAATTGAATTAAGTATTGTACATTAAGTAATTTCTTCTTCTTCTTCGTCGCTTTCTTCATTGCTGAAGGTCGTGTCCCTGAAACTTGACCGTTGCCTGTAATAGAGTTTTGTTAATTGCAACTAATATCAAAGCTTTTATTATTTTCGCATTCCGAATTTTCTCGATACAATACAAAATTTAAATCCTTCTATATTATTATAAAATTTCAGAACCGATTAGACATAGTTTGTATTGAGCAAGAAAACAAAAAGCATCACAAGTTTTATCGTAGCTGTTTTTTTCCTGAGTCAACGTAGTGCGAAGGTACCGGCTACGAAGACGTCAGATGTCTACGGACAATAGAGTTGCAACATAACCGAGCTCGGCCTCACAGGCAACGTTGGCTTGGATCTTTTGAGCTCACGTCAGACGGAATAGATGCTAGGTTTCGTTTTCAAACTTCACTTATTGTGTCAAGTGATCCTTTTGCTTTTCGTCTTAGATTGAGAAAGCTCTTGTATAGCCAACATCATAGACATTTTTATGTTTCTGTATTTTAATACACGAACTTATAAATATATTAAAATTTGAATTTGATAAATTTTTTATTAATTAAAAATTTAAATTATAATTTATCTATGATATTATTGAACTAGGGCAATCATTCGTGTGTTGAACAGTTTTGTTTGCTTTATATCTGACTTTAAATATCTATGATTCGTCACTAATTTTATTTGATAAAAAAAAAGATTAAAACTATTGCGAAATAGTTTGATATGAAAATGAAAATTTGGTTAGAAAAATAGTATTTAGCTAAGATCAATTTTCAGTAAAAAAAATATAATTAAAAGATTACAATGGGAAATTAAAAATAGAATGGAGTAAGGTATGACTTTACTGATTTCATTTATTTGTTTCCCAAACCTTGCAAACATTATTGCTTTCCAGTCGTAATAAAAGAGTCGCGGTATTGACCAGTACTGGCTATATCCCACCAACGGATATAGTATCATACACCGGAATAAAAAATAAAAGTAATCACGATTTGCTGTTTGACGTTAATATGTAATCGTGGAAATTGATAAAGGATGATTAAAAAAATTACGAATGCAGTGTAAATAAAAACAAGAAATAAACCAACAGAGCTTCTTTTCGAATCAAGATTTAGAACAGGTGTTTTTTGTTAATTGAATTCCTATACCACAAAAGTAGTACTTATGAAACAATTTAACAACGGTTTTCTACTCAAATTCGACTTTGCAGGTATTTCCAGGTCCTCGATTTTACGCAGCAATACTTCATAATCCACTTTCACGAAGTTTAACGTAAAATCGTCGAGGAAAAATATTTCGGCCTGTATCGACGCAGCGTGCCGGTTAATTACTCTTGAATATTTATTGGTCGTTTGAATAAATCGCTCGCGGTGGATAAGCCTTTAACTTGTATTGTATTATATTCATTTTTACTACCGATAATTTTCGGCTTCCTAACTTAATTTATAACTTGATTTTGAGTGGAATAAAATAGATAAAATACACCGTCCTTTAGATTTGTTCAAGTCTTACTTCAATTGCCATCTTTAAACTAGTCAGGTTACCTGAATCTTACGTACGTCAGCTCAATCGATCGCCAAATCGGTTTTTTTTTCAGAAACCACCGGCTCAAGTTTCCGGCCATCCTAGACATCTCTTTGATTCTATCACATGCCCAGAATTATAAGCAATGCAACTAGATTTTTTATTCCTCATGTTTGACCTAGATAATACAGCTCTCTACTCCTGCTGATTAATTATTACTTCACAATAGGCACGTAGAGAGTAAAATTACAAGATGGATTTGAGTATAACAGTTTTATAGAGGGATTGAGGGTGTGTGTTTCTACAGCGAAATCTTAAACAAAAATGTCCAAAAATACCAGAGGAAATACCTATATCTCTTTTTATCTCTGTATTTGTGGCGTTGAACAACTTTTGCTACTACTGTCGCATACACTGAGTTACAGAGCATATTCAACGGCTATAAAACTAAGATATGGGTGCCGGGAAACCTAGATACGAAACGAGAATTACAGCAGACCGCGATTTTATAACATGTGCATAAGAACGTAATTAATGGTAAAATATTTTCACAAAATAATCATACACTCAATATTTTCTTGTTGCAAACTTGTTGTCAGTATTGATGCTTCTGGATGATAATAAAAATGGTTGTTAGGGTAAGTAATTTGAAGGTGGAACATATCATTTAAATACAATAATGCTATTCTAATTTAAGTATTAAGGACGCATGTTATTTTATACTGTTTTGCCGGCAGCCAAGTAAACAGCTTAAGCGCAACCTCATTGACATCACTACATAGCATAAAACAAAGTCGCTTTCTCTGTCCTTATATCCCTATGTATGCTTAAATCTTTAAAACTGCGCAATGGATTTGATGCGGTTTTTTTAATAGATAGAGTGATTGAAGAGGAAGGTTTATATGTGTAATAACATCCATTAAATAGTGGAGAAATCAATAATAAATTACAGTTTCCGAAGCGAAGCAAGGGCGGGTCGCTAGTTATCAATTAATCCAAACTTGCCTACAGACACAAATCGCGGGCGCTCTTATACACACTTCACGTTGCATTTCGACGCTTATAAGACAGCTTTAACTAAGCGACATGGAGTAAACTTTATTGAGAGATTTTAACATTTTTAAAATGTTTTTTATTGCTTAACAACAGATATTTAAAAAAAAGAAGTTAAAACTCATCTAATTGTTAGATTAAAATTATTTTAACAGCATGTATATTTTTATAGCTATCCATCATATTAAAATATGATTCCCAACACTTGTTTAAATCGCTTTCTGTCACGCTTAGAAAAAACTACCGTTATTTTAAACACATGTACAGCTATGTAAGTTCTTACTTTGAGGTGTGTAGCTAATACAAATAAGTAAATTTACAGTTTAAAATTTTTATACAGATATATTTATTTAATTGGATTTAATGGTTTGAAATGAATCAGGTAAAATTTCTAAGCATACTTGAATGAATTTTAACATCACAGGAAAGGTATTTTAGTTATTAATTAGATTAGATTAACCTCCCGTCTTAACTGACACAACCACATTATAACGCGCGTTGAAACAACCGAAAAGCTTTCTTATTTTAAAATCTTTACTAAAAATAAAAGTCTTTCTTTGTACGCCTTACAACATTGGGAAATTAAAAAAGATTTTGTGCTCATAAAATCAGCCACAAATAGATATTCTAATAATTGTCATAATTGTTTTCCATAACGGTAACAATGCTAATGAAAACGCCTTTAAGGTTTAAAAACCCTGCCTGTTTCTGCCGTGAAGCAGCAAAGCGTTTCTGTTTGAAGTGTGGGGCAACTGTAAAACTATATCTATGGGCTCCGTTAACCACTTAGCAACGGATCGGACGTGATCTCGTCCACCTATCTAAACAATAAAAAAAACGTATTTATTATTTCTGACGTTTCAAAACCCTACAGTTTCCGTCGTCGAATAAATAGTAAAGGCGAGATTGGACCTCAAAAGTGGTTTTATTTATGTTTACGACACGCGAAAACAGAACATTCTATATTGAGAGTAGGAATTGTTCAACGGTGCTTGGTATAGTCAAAATTATAGCATCAAAGAATTAGAATACAGAGAATGAACTGCTGCTTATAAATTAGAAACTTAGATGATAAGATAAATTTACTATAACCTGAAAAAAGAGGATATTCAAATTAACTTATAGAAGTACCTAAATTTAAAAGATTTATTTTATTTCGGTTTAAATTATACAATATATTATCAAGTAAATATATATGACCATATAAATTAAAATTAACATAAATTAAAGTTTCCAAACAAGTAAAATTACTTAAATACAAACCAAAAAGTAGATAGTTACATCAGATAGATCATCTAAAAAGTAGATACATCAAAACCGACTAAGGTCATTTTTCTAATTATACCAATCTCAGAGCTCTAAGATACGTATAAATATTATTTTAACAGTATACAGCATGAGTCCAGTTGGACTGGAGTTGAAAAAGGCCATTAGTGTCAGGTTGTAACGCATGTTTGTAAAATCTTGTATTTTAATTGTTAATGTTTATCGTATAACAATGTATTCTGCCTGCACATTTTTTAAAACCAATAATTGTTTGTTTCACCGGAAAAGTGTACAAAATTTTATACCGAAGTCAGCTGTTGCCCTTTTTATAGCAAGCGTTTAAAGCTGAGAGTCCTAACGGGTTGGTACCGTAAATAAGCCCTGTTTAGCAAAGTCAGAGAAGGGAATTACTTTAGCTGATCCCCGGAAAAGTTTCACTATTACGGAGCGCCAGTGTGATCCCTTTCGTATTACTTTTATGAGCACGCCAGCAGTTGACGGGACCTATGCAAATGTTATTGCGTTTGCTAAGGGAACGTAGCCCAAGGAGTCAAGCACCCAGTAAGCAAAACACTCGTAAACATCTAGATAGATGTAGATACATTATACTATACTCGTATAATGGTTTGACAATTGAAGGAAACATGGGACCCACAAATTACTACACAGGGCGAATCAGTGTAAATTGAACTAATAACTGTAGCATGTGGGTTTATCCTTATGTAGAGAAGGGTTTAGATATAGTTATTAGCATACTTCATTAGTCTTGTGTAGGTTGATTATCATGCGCGAAAACTTAAATAACAAAACTACATACATAATATGTAATTCAGTATAGAAGCAAAAATTTACAGATTTGAGCGAAAAGTGAGATTTTATTTTATTTTAAATGTCCTTCAAGTTTAATTATACGTGCAAAATAGTTAATTAACTAACGATGTACTTATAGTATTGATTATGTGCAATATGTTTAATGACAAGGATAATAACATTTTAATCAATACTTCTTTACTATTTTATGTATCCTATCATTTATTATAACAAACTTTAGATATTTAGTATAGAAGCAAAAATTAACAGATTTGAGCGAAGAATGAGATTTTATTTTATTTTAAACGTCCTTTAAAATTTAATTAGATGTGCAAAAAAGTTAATTAGCTAACAATGTACTTATGTGTAATATGCAATGTGCAATATGTTTAATGACAAGGATAATAACATTTTAATCAATACTTCTTTACTATTTTATGTATCCTATCATTTATTATAACAAACTTTAGATATTTAGTATAGAAGCAAAAATTTACAGATTTGAGCGAAAAGTGAGATTTTATTTTATTTTAAACGTCCTTCAAATTTAATTAGATGTGCAAAAAAGTTAATTAGCTAACAATGTACTTATGTGTAATATGCAATGTGCAATATGTTTAATGACAAGGATAATAACATTTTAATCAATACTTCTTTACTATTTTATGTATCCTATCATTTATTATAACAAACTTTAGATATTTAGTATAGAAGCAAAAATTTACAGATTTGAGCGAAAAGTGAGATTTTATTTTATTTTAAACGTCCTTCAAATTTAATTAGATGTGCAAAAAAGTTAATTAGCTAACAATGTACTTATGTGTAATATGCAATGTGCAATATGTTTAGTGACAAGAATAATAACATTTTAATCAATACTTCTTTGCTATTTTATGTATCCTATCATTTATTAAAACAAATTAGAATAAAAATAGGCAGTAATAAATTCATATTATCTCAGAATTCCACGTTCCTATTTAATGACACTGTATCCTAAATTCAAATGAAAACGTGAATCCTGAAGCATAAGTTCGTTTTAGATCGGGATGTGTGCGAGGCGCAGATAACTGGTAATGCTGTGAAATACTTGATCGCCGGCAGTCGGTGGCAGGGGCGCCCAATACTAATGAATCAACTTTGGCGAAGACTGGCGCTATGCCCGACAGTCCAACTTTTAATTGATTTGACATTATTCTCTTTCTAGATTGCGAACGCTTGCGACGAACCTCTTCAAATATAACTCATTTTATAATTTAATGATGAGATTCAAATTGTTTAAAGTCCGAAATCTAACATAGGCTACGGACAGCGTTTTGTATCATTCATTTCTCATTGGAAATATAATACCCGACTACTTTGATTTTTGTTTTATTGCTTGGGTACGCATACGCACAAGCGTTATTTTTTTCTAGTATTAATTCTCCTAATACTTATAAAATTTACTTATACTTTTTTTAATAATTTATTTAATAATAATTGTTTTTACTGGTGGTAGGACCTCTTGTGAATCCGCCCTGCCTATTACTGCCATGAAGCAGTAATGCGTTTCCGTTTGAAGGGTGGGTCAGCCGTTGTGTCTATACTGAGACCTTAGAACTCATATCTTAAGGTGGGTGGCGGCATTTACGTTGTAGATGTCTATGGGCTCCAGTAACCACTTAACACCAGGTGGGCTGTGAGCTCGTCCACCCATCTAAGCAATAAAAATAATAATAATAGTAATTCTAATAATACTAATTCTAATAATAGTTCTACCCACAAATATTTACTTGAGCTACTTTATGTCTTAAAGAAATAATGAAATAGCAGCTTAGATACTTTCGCATTGCACTTCGATTAATAAATAGTCCTCAATTTGTTGTAACCGGTCACTTTTCAATTATTCGTAGAAAATACTTTCAACTTTTAGAAAACTCGATTTCTGTTAATTTTCTTTTTTTATAGAATGTTGAATATTTATAACGATAAAGAGGTTTAATGCTGATCGATTTAATTTACGACCTTGGAAAGCTTTCATTATTGGCAGTCGTCAAAGATAGCTCTGATAACGATAATGATTTTTCTGGGCCAATATCAACAAATATAAAAGCGTATTAAAAAAAAACAAATAACCTCTAAGTAAAACCTTTTACCTCTTTTTAACCTGTTTTTTTTCGGGTAGCTTGTAGAAGCTCCTACGAGGTTTCCGCGCCTAGGTAGCATACGGGGTATGTGAAACTTGACGGTCTGCAGACGTTGGGAGCAAACCACCACTTTTAACCCTAACTCAGCTTTGAGATTAACATTCGGTAAGATTTAGTTTGATTCATCATAGTAATGATTCATTAAAAATATTTAGTGCTTAAATGAGTGAACGTGCTAACGGCCCACTTTGCGCTTAGTGGTTACCGAGCCTATACACATCACTACAGCCACCAGTAACTTGAGACAGGTGATCTAAGTCTCAATTCTATAGTGTAATGGCTGTTCCACCCTCCAAACAATATATAAATAAAACAAGTAGGGAGATGTTATTTACACGTTCGAGCTTACAAGACGCTCTACTAACAGTGAATTGTAAAACTGTGTTCATTTAATAAGTTACAACAAGTAAAATTAAAATAGTAATTCTGTTTATCGAAACTCAATTTTCTTCAGTAGAACCTCCATTCAATGAAATTAATTGCACGTCCTTGAAAATATACATTTATTTCGCTAAAGCTGCCACAAGAAGTCGATTAAACGGACCCATTTAAAGAAAAAATATTCCACAAAATACGAAGCGCTTTTGAATTCATTAGGTGTAATGTCGCTTTAATGTTCCACTTTAAAATGGTCGGCGTTGATGAGCCTAATAAATGAATTGTTACTAAATTAGTTTTGTATCTTCAGTTGTAGTTAAATGAATTATGCTCGCCTCCCTTTGCGTTTGGCACATTGTCAAATGTGATCAAATGTCAATTTTATGAAAACTTCATTGAGCATACTGGAGTTTTGTAGAGTTATAAGCCTAATTCTTCAGAATTTCCTTTGTATTAGCAACAATAGCTGTTGGTTTACCTTTCGTTTAAATCTTGATTAGAAATCAATATATTTTATAAATTCAATAGCCAATATAAACCGATGATAACAAGGTGCTTGATCGATTTGTGAAACTCTCAATTATCCAGGGTTTTTTTTTCGATTTTTCTTCTCTCTATTTCTTTTTCTCTTTCCTTGGATACCTTATCAGTAAAAATAGACATTAAATTAGTCCTGTAGTTCTCAAGCAACGAGCTTACTAATGGTTTTTTTTTCATGCAACGTATAAACATACATTGACATCTATGCTATGTGGCTTTTGAAAATATGTCTAGTAACTTATAAACTCAATCCTAAAATTACATTTTATTCGAAATATACCGAAATTCTGTACAAAGAGATCCCCGCTTCAATCCAGAAAACAGAAGGTTTTACAAAAATATTCATTGTGATTGTAAGCTTATGAATCAAAAGTTAGATCGAATAGGCGAAAGAGGGTTGGCACAAATTTAAACTTCGAACATTCAGTGTTTTCACTTCCACTTTTTCTATTTACTTTTCTATTAAACTTTGTTTTCTGTAGATACGGGATGAGGCAGGCTCGAGATTTATCTCTGCGATACCGTTCTATTTGGCCGAGGGAAAATTCAATTTGGTTTTTACCTGAGGGTGCTTCGTGCGAACCCTCGTATCCTCTCTTTAATGTTGTTGGATTCTTCGTAAGGAAACATAAACGTGGTATTTTACTGCTTATTTTAGCCATTTTATGTCTGCCATTCTACATGATAATTAATTCAAAATCTGAAATTATATCTGAGAGTTAGGTATCATAAGCCTAAATTAACTTTCCGAGATACATATGTACTAGCTATTATTATATACGTTTGGAAATTGGTGATGTTATTTGTCTTACAAAAGGAAAGGTTGTAGAGCTTAGAAATTTTTAAAAGTACTTTAACAAGTCCGTATCCCAGATAATAAAAATTAAATTAATAAATTGTTAGTTAATAGACAGAGTGACCTAGGTCTCTCCGTGAGTGTGATCCTTTGTGATTTACTGGTGGAGAGATAGCAGAGTTCTCGAAGTATTTTACCAGCATACTGCGATTGACATTTCCTGGTGATAAATCTATTGTGCAGTTCCGCTTTAAAGGGTGACACAGACGTCACGCAATACGACGGAACCTTCAATCTCATGTGTCAAAATGGTTGGCGGCATTAACGTTGTGTTATCTATGGACTCAACCATCTGCCTACTACTAATTGAGGGATATCGGTCGGAGAGGTTGTCGGTTGTTCGAGCTTAAAAAGCTGAGTGTAGCGAGTAAAGTCAATAGGAAAAAGCACGCACTGGGTCGACTAAATCAAATTTGTCATTAATGTGCGGGCGTACGTCTCGGGTCTCAAAAGTTTGTCAATGGACAGACATGGAAATGAGAATTGAGTATATTCACGGAATTCAGCAGTGAAGGTCAAGAAAATCAACAATCAAAAAGAAAAATCACCATTCAATCATCCTAAGCTCTGTCATTGTAATTTCTTCGTAAGTCGTCGTGGCCTAAAGGATACAACGTCCGGTGCATTCGTTGTTGCGATGCACCGGTGTTCGAATCCCGCAGGCGGGTACCAATTTTTCTAATGAAATACGTACTTAACAAATGTTCACGATTGACTTCCACGGTGAAGGAATAACATCGTGTAATAAAAGTCAAACCCGCAAAATTATAATTTGTGTAATCACTGGTGGTAGGACCTCTTGTGAGTCCGCACGGGTAGGTACCACCGCCCGGCCTATTTCTGCCGTGAAGCAGTAATGCGTTTCGGTTTGAAGGGTGGGGCAGCCGTTGTAACTATACTTGAGACCTTAGAACTTATATCTCAAGGTGGGTGGCGCATTTACATTGTAAATGTCTATGGGCTCCAGTAACCACTTAACACCAGGTGGGCTGTGAGCTCGTCTACCCATCTAAGCAATAAAAATAAAAAAAACTTGGATAATTTTTTTTTTGTAAATTAGTTCATTTATGATGTAGCGTGATCAGAGAACTCAGCATTTGACAACTTCCTGAATGTCGTTTGCATACATACATGTTCCGAAGAATAGCAATCAGATCGTCGGCTTACCGAGCAATTATATACACTCGTTTAATCCACTGAGTTTCTCGTCGGATCTCCTCAGTGGGTAGCGATTGCGATCCGATTATAGATTCTGCTAAGCACTGCTCTTGCTAGGGTCAGTGTTAGCACACTCTCTCAGGTTGAGTCCGTGAGCACACCTACCAGACATAGCGTAGCTAGAATAGCCCCCTAGACTATCAGCGAAAAAAAATACGCTCGGTGAAAAATCTTTCCTTTGTCGTTATTTGCAAAATGATTTAGAAAAAACCATAACGGAATAAATAAATAATTTTACGTTTGAGAATATTATACATTAGTTTTTGTATTGGGATATTTATTTAAATAATGAATAATTTACATTTTTAATTGTTGCCCTAATTTTCAAGCATTTTATTTACGTTGTTTAGGTAATAATATATAAGCAATGTAAAAAACAGAGAATCTTTTTAAATCCGAGGCAATTTCTTTCACAAAATTACAAGTCGAATATTATATTCGTACCTACACGTTTATGATGAAATTATTATAATAAAAATATCATTGTTTGAGAATTTCCGAAATACCATACCTTCCTTCAGCTTTTTTAACTCAAGATGGATAAGACTTGTGAATGTCGACAATGGGAAAAGAAAAACAGTTGACAAAAGCGATTTTACTGTTTTCATTTACTTTCCATTATTCTTTAACTCGTTTGTCATTCTTTTCTCTCCGCCTGAGGCGCGTAAAGAAGAAGAATGGCGGCTGTTTATATTTACGCAGTTAAGTGACTACGAATGGTGCACATTCGTGGCAGAGATTTTCAGTTTGCAAATCGAGATAAATAGTCCATATAATGTTTCATTTTATATTAACTACATAATTAATAATAATTGTCAAATAAACAATCATTTTGTCTATTTTCTTGTACACCCAAGATTAATTGGCTTCGTACTTCATAAAAATCTGCATGACTTTATTATAATATACTAAAACGCAGATTGAGGGTTTAGTCTCTACGTTTAGGACCGTATTTTCATTAATTAGTAACAAAATGATAATCTCGGTTGTGCTGTGAATTTAAAGGCTTAAAAAGCGTAATAAGTTGTATAGCTACACTTGAATGCAGATCCTTTATCTTTTTCAGGCTAGAATTAATCACTTAGTCAGACAAGCACTCGTTCCACAAAGATATCGTTAATTTAACACTTAAAACGTTTTTATTCGGGTGGATAATTGCAAGGGACTGTAATGGTTCACGTTCAAACTGTGAAAAGATTGATGGTGTGCAGTGCTAAAACATTAAATTTGCTTACGAAACGTTTGGGTAAGAAATCTTCGATAGCCTGCGGGATTATACGATCAAACGAACGTTTTTATTTTTTTGGTATTCTATTTTCGATAACGTTTTCGTAGGATAAAGAAAATATATAAAGTATATAAGTTGTATGTGTTATTTCATACATAATAGCTTTACTGTTCTCATTCGACGATAAATCGACGTACCTGATAAATTACCTTCGATTTATGCTTGTATATTCTGGCTCGTCATTCAAAACACCAAATAAGGTATTTGCGTTCATCCATCCATTTCTGCCTGTTTTTGCCGTGAAGCATTAATGCGTTTCGGTTTGAAGGGTGGGGCAGCTGTTGTAACTATACTGGGACCTTAGAACTCATATCTCGAGGTGGGTGGCGGCATTTACGTTGTAGATGTCTATGGGCTCCGGTAACCACTTAACACCAGGTGGGCCGCGAGCATCTAAGCAATAAAAAATGAAAAAATAGTTGTATAAATATCGACTAAGTTCTACAACGTACGTCGATCGTTCCCTATAATTTTTTTAATACTAGTATGTAAATCAATAAGAATATAACGTATTGTTACGCACAGAAAATGTTGCTAAAAACTTTTTTGTGAAAACAACGCCAGTTTTAAAACATAACTTAACCGTAAGCCTAAACGGCCAAAAATTAAATTTTTACCCTAATATAAAGGGAAATCAACGTACATTTACTAAACTAGGCACGAATAACAATTGTCGTAACGTGAACGCAGCTGCAACATCAAACAAAGCGTTATTGCACGGCTCAGCTGATTCCGAACTGAAAACTTTTTTAGCATTGTTATGATTTCAATTTCGATAAAATGAATAAGAGACACTAAAAAGATACAGACCTATATCAGACATCTAAAAAAATTATGAGCCTGCGAAACAATGAGATAGAATACAAGTTTTACTTTTACCGCGAATAAACCGTACGTTTTTGTTTTAATTTTTCATATTATTCTACAATTCTACAATTTTAGACGTCGTGGCCTAAAGGATAAGACGTCCGGTGCATTCGTATGACGCGATGCACCGGTGTTCGAATCCCGCAGGCGGGTACCAATTTTTCTAATGAAATACGTACTCAACAAATGTTCACGATTGACTTCCACGGTGAAGGAATAACATCGTGTAATAAAAACCAAACCCGCAAAATTATAATTTGCGTAATCACTGGTGGTAGGACCTCTTGGGAGTCCGCACGGGTAGGTACCACCACCCCGCCTATTTCCGCCGTGAAGCAGTAATGCGTTTCGGTTCGAAGGGTGGGGTAGCCGTTGTAACTATAGTGAGACCTTAGAACTTATATCTCGAGGTGGGTGGCGCATTTACGTTGTAGATGTCTATGGGCTCCAGTAACCACTTAACATTAGGTGGGCTGTGAGCTCGTCCATCATCTAAGCAATAAAAAAAAAAAGTTCACGAACTTAAAAAAAAATTTTTTTTGTCTTTTTTATGTAACATTATTTTAGGGATTTGAGGGACTATACATTATTTATAATATAATTAAACAGAATCACCACCCATGGGTTAAAATTAATCAACAATCATATTTTAATAACGTCTACTAAATCTATGTGATTGCCACTTATTTACACTTGAAGATAAGAGAATGAACCTACAAATTTACACAATCTGAATAATCGCTTAGCTAAATTTAAATGTTGTTTCAGGTAACATTTCCCACCGGTTTCCGGTGCCTTGTTTACAATGTTAAGATAATGTTTCGAAAAACAAACATGCATTTAGGAGGGTCGGCCCGTTTATCTGATGCTGAGTGAAAAGATTTAGTGTGTGGGTAATCAACATATATCTAGGAGGGTGAATACACGAGGTAATCAGGCAATACATAATTATGTTGAGGGTCATTTGTGGATTAAATTAGACCCTATTTACCCTTACTGGTTGTAAAGTATATTGTGAGCACTCACAGGTACCACGGCACGGTAACTTTATCATACTACTATACTTTGAAGCTTGTGCTCCTGTTTGGCGGTTAAAAACAGCCAGTATTACAATAGAAATTAGATTTAGATCTCATATCACAAAATTTGTTATTTAAGGGAGACTCCATGATATTATGACATGAAAGTAACAGATTATTTATTAGAAGAAACGGATATGTAACTCCGGACTCTTTAGAGTAGTTAAGATGAAATGACCAGCAGCCCACTGAGTTTTTCGTCGGATCTTCTCAGTGGGTCGCGTTTCCGATCCGGTGGTAGATTCTGCGAAGCACTGCTCTTGCTAGGGCTAGTGTTAGCAACGTCCTCAGGTTCGAACCCCGGGAACTCACCTACTTGTTAGGTTACGCTAACATAACCTCACAAGGCTATCAGCTTAGGTAGGAAAAAATAAAGAAGAAAAAAGACTAGACGTGCTTATGTCCCGTCTATCGGAGCTTATAGACATCACAAATTGAATATAGCCTTGATATGTGGTCGATGTCTCAATTGTATTAACGGCTGGTTGGTGTCCTTCAAAGCGGAACGCATCGCTTTGTGGTAGAAAGTTGGATGGTGATACCTACCCGTGCGGAATCGTTTTACGGTCATTTAGAATGTTTGCGACTTTGATTTTCATTATATATGTTAAAATAAATAAATAAATATATATTTACTAACGATCACGCCACGTTAACTGGTCCCGTGCTAAGTTCGGAAAGAACTTGTGTTACAGGTACCAGATAACGGAAATAAATGTAAGATTTTTATTATACACATACATAATATATTTAATATAGGTACATCCATAATCCTGCAAAATACATTTTATATTTATCATACAAATATTTTCTCTTGGCGGAATTTGAACCCATTAAGTTGGTCCTTCATTGTGAAAATTGCTACCTGCTTGTAGAATTTCAATGTCTAAAATGTGTTAAATAGGTAGAATGGATGCATAGAATGGAACACAGTGGTAACTACATTAATAATTCCTCTTCATTAGGCAATGGCAGAATAATGTGCCTATTTTCTGCTCCTTAGTAACAGTAATGCGTTTCTGCTTATAGAATTTAGGAGTTATAAAGCTTAGGTATATAAATGCTGAGAGATCTCATTTAATTTTGTTAAAAATCGTTACCGAATTTTTAAGGACCTAATTAGGCTTGTCTTTGAATATTGAAGTGAATGGACCCTAAAATGGGGGGAATCGGGATGCTTTTTAAGTTAGACATTGATTTTTATCGTTTTTTTAATTGTAGTTATAGTAATAAAAAGGAGATCATAATGGTTCCAGTACTTTTTTCATTTATAATGCATTAAGACATAGTTTATTAATACATAGTTTATAAGACATAGTTTAGGAATAATCATAAACAGTTACAAAACTCATTTGTCCCTATTCACCCAGGCATCGGGACGAATCGGGTCGCTTAAGGGAACAATAAGAGTTTTTCAATAGGGCTGGCACTGTTTAGTTGTTAGGTAGGTACCTAACTTTAGGAAATTAACTTTTTGATGTCTTTAATGAGTTACAAAAGTTTGATGACTCAATTAAACTATTTAATATTCGTAAACACTAAATTAAAGTAATTTTCAGTTCAACAAAGTTAAATCTAACAACTCAACAAAAGTATTGTGACTTCCCAGATTTGTCCCTATTCCCCTCAATCTAGCGTATTCGAATTGCACGTGTGCAATATCGGATGCGCTGAAACAGAGGGTCCGCGAGATGCTGTGAAAATGCCGGCACCGAGCTCCCCATAAGAGTATATTGCCGCTCAATAGCGGGACGATATTGGAATTCCTAGCGAGATAATAATGTATACAAGACTTCATACGACAGCTTGTTTTGAATACGTAAAATGTATTTGCATAATTTGTCTTCACTGTTTACTTTCAATTATTAATTCATTTCGTTCTAATTCGAGTTTACCTATACATTCGAATTGAATAGAATTGTGTGTATCGATTCTCCGTATACGTTTCGATGTTCATTATTGTCTGATTACATTTCTATTGAAACGTCTCAGCTGAACGCGATGTGATTACTAACTTCCTCCTAACGTCTTATCTTAACATCCTTCGGGTATTTGTCCGCAATCCTTTTCTCTGTCTATTCGGTTTTCAGATAAAATAAATAAAAAACACAGTATGTAATTAGATAATTCTTTTATTAAAACATCTCTTGAAACCATCAAATAAAATCATTCCGAATCGTCTTCGATGACGATGCGACGTTTTTTTGAATTTCGCTTCACTGGTACTATGTCTTCGTCGTCGCCACTGTCGTCTGCAAATCAAGGAATTAATTTAAGTGACAAACAGTAAAGGTCATTAGAAAGGTCAGTGTGATCTTCCCCCCTACTCTCGGGTTCGGACTACGGGCAGAGATCGGACGTAGGTTGAAAAGTGTAAGAGTAATCCTTAGCAGTGTCCTAAAATATCCTTGAGCCCGTTCCAAACATATGTAGACCGTCAAGTAAAGGAAGCAAGCCCGAAAAAAAGTGTAATCGGAATTATTAGTAATTACACAGCTATAAAACAATAGAAATATGTAAACAAATTCAATCTACGGTATATCATTAAAATTTTTGCAGTTACCCAATTGGTCAAAGTGGTTAAACTATAAAATTTTTAACCAAAACGAATTTGTTTTTTTTTTAATAATCTTTTAGTGCATAAATCTTACCGCTGGTCAATTTAGATATATTGTTTAAAATTTCTTCAGTGTCCGGTGTGTCTTGTTGCAGAGTTCTCTTCGCAAAGGAGAGTACGTCCTCAGAGTCCTCCGTGAGCTCGTGTTCGTAATCCTCATCGATTTTGGTTAGCTTCTGTCTTCTGTTCTCTTGATTCGACTCCGTGCGACCGCGCTTCCTGTAGTTCGGTTTAGTAATGTCGTTGGCAGTCTCCGTACGTATGACTTTCTTCGTATCTGCATTTATTTCTCTAAGCTTTCGCAAGTTATTGAAGAGATCATCGTCGTTGCTCGATTCGTCTACAACAATTTCATGTAATTGTTTCTCAGTTTGGTCTTCATTTAAGGGACCGATTATTAGTTCCTTTTGAACTGCCCTTATAATTATCTCACGTCTTTTTCTGATCGTCTCAAAGTGTAAACAGCTCGGTATTCTCCAGTAGGATTCCTAAAAAAAATATGAGAAGTTTTCAAATCGTTATAACGCTACGATCTCTACGGACCGAAGATACTTTTATAGTTTAGTGATTCCTTTAAATTATTTATTAGTCTTATTATTAATAAAATATATCTCTAAGCTGTAAGACATAGTTATGTGTCTATATTTTGTATGAAATTTTGGAAGGTGCCGGCAAGCTTTCATTATTTTTGAAATATTTTTTAATAACTAAGATAAATTGTTCTATCGTTGAACTACATTTGTACTAACCCTAAACTGGCCTAAACTGTCAGCTGTCGAATTGTTTTTTTAGGGTTGCCAACACTATTCTGCACAAATGGCGACAAATTCAAATCTTACGTTAATTTTGAGACACCCTTTACTTATTATACCATGTTTGCATTTAAACCAATATGATTGAGTGTACTCAATTACAATGTTCAACCGGTTTTTTAAATTATTAATTGCGTAGACAAGTGAACGAGCTCGTGGCCCACCTGGCGTTAAGTGATTATCAGAAACCATAGACATCACAACGTGAATGGGGTCATCTAGCATAAGACTCTAAATCTATTCACGATTGTTTAGTAATTACGCATATTACAATTTTTGCAGATTTGATTTTTATTAAACTACATATTTATATTACGCCTTCATTGTGGAAGTCGTTCTTGAGCATGTGTCGAGTTCCTATTTTATCAGAAAAACCTGGTACATGTCTGCGGTTTTCGATCCCCGGGACAATCGAATCGTTCGATACGAATGCAGCGCGCGACTTGTTCTTTAGGCGACGACGACTTCAAATAAGTTTCATCTTTATTATTAGATATAAATCTAGGAATGGATATTTGAAGAGAGACCTGAAATAGTGAACCACTACACGTGAAGCGTTTAAGACGAAGGTTCGAGAACTGTTTCTCAGAGAGTTAGCAGAGTCGTCTAATTGATAATATTTGTTTATATATGTTTTTATATGTATATATTTATATATATATATATATTTATGTATATGTATTTATTTCAGTACTATGTATTATGTATGTTATATATACACATAATATATGTTTAAGTAACATCCCCTACACACTACACCTACCAAGCTTCATCTCTGCACTCCCCTAAGGTAGACTGTTAGAGAATGCCTATGGCATTAAGTCCGCCTTTATACTTTCTAGTATAAGAAGTTATAAAAAAAAAAAAAAATAGCCTCTAATAACTGCTATTTTCTTTAACAATAATCATATCTTGGTTCGTATCTCCGGTTGGCGTCATCAAAGTGACGTATGCAATTTTTTTAATTTTATTC